>NC_082602.1:37853732-38155607 GCF_030936135.1 Gavia stellata
AGTGTAGTTTGGAGGGGTCATTCTTGTATTTAGGTGGAGCATAGTGATGTGAAGGAAAGCATGTTTTTCAAGTGGGAATAAATTAATCTTTCTTGTTTATGTTTACATTTACAGTTAGAGTACCTCATTTGGTTGAGATCAAGAAAACTGTATAAAATCAATTCTCTGTTTCCAGGGTATTTTCACAATAATCTTCAAAAAGGAAATAATGTCTGAGAGAATATTACAAGTTAAAGATTTTTTTGAGGTAAAAGAGTTCTTTGAGTGAAAGGCCTGTTGACAGTTTCCCTCTTGCAGTGACGCGTGTGGGCTTCATGCTGCGGTAGCTGAACCCTAGAGAGAAGATTGGAATTGGCAGAAGTGTTTGTCTGATACACTGGAAAAAAAAGGCTTTTATCCTTTCTGATGATGAAAAGATTTTGCTGCCTAACTTAAGTTCTCTGGAAGCATTCTATATAGGTTAGCAAGGCAGGAAGATGAAACCACAATATTTTTCCTTACGTGCATAAAGTAACCAGATAAGAGAGATTTCTTAATTCTTAGTATATTTTCTTTGGATCCAAAGTCTGGTTCTGAAATGGGAAGTTCAATACGCTTCATAATCTCTACTAGTTCGGTTCTGATAATTTCTGCCATCTTCAGTGCAGAACAGCTTAGAAAATAATCACGACACCATTTCTCATTACTGTAGTCTGTGGAGGAAAAAACAGTATTTTGTCTTAAAGCAAAGTATTACTGATAGGTACTATCCAGATACTGCTCTGTAAAACGCTCTTTGACTGGTGCAATAGATTAAAATCATTCGGGAGTGAGTCGCTGTGTCAGAGCTGTCCAAAATTCTGATAACAAGAACCATATGGACAACGTAGGCTCATAGATCTTGCTTGTAAAGTGAATGGGCAATACTTGATATCCTTACTTAGTTTCATGGAATTTTAGCTATATTTTTCTGAATAAAAATATTCAAAATCCCTTATTTGGTCTGTAAAAAGTAATAGCTTCAAATAGAACGAGTAGCAACTCATTTTCAGGCTTTCTGGATTCAGGCCAGGATATGGAACTGAAATCACATTTGTAGTGCTGGTGATGATCCTGCATGCTGCTAAGGGACAGGTTCTCTTGGACCTCTTCAGCATTCAGCATGACTGAACGTGAAACAGTCCTACTGTTGTGTTCTAAGTTTTTACTTAGCATATGCAAATCTATCACTTCAATGTCTAAGTGCTGGACTCAGGCTAAACAAACCTGAGCAAGATGTTTGAGCACAGGAAAATACTGTGAAGAGCTTCTGTCTGCTGTGCAGTCCCCTGGCTTTTATTTGGTTTCCTGTAAATGTGAACTTTACTTTCAATTTTTTCCCTTAAACTTTCCTTTTAGTTGACAGCTATCAGAAAAACACCAGAATTGTTGGGCTGCGGGGAATCAAGTCCCTTCTCAACTGTGTTTATGTCATTTCACATCTTAAACATGGATTATGTGCTTTTACAGGAGGAACCATCTTTCTGTTTTTGAACAATGTCACTTCAAATGACAATAGTAATAGCGCTGACGTACCCTTGTTGGAGGAGGTACGCTGTCCTAGGTCACACACTTTCAATTAAACTAAAACTAGTATTTGTTTGTAATGGCTGCTATCTTAGGTTTCTCTTCTCTCTGCAAATTAGCAATTCTAGAAAGAATCATTCAAAAAGAGTTTATGAACGAAATGCCAACAATATTCATTTGTTTTGGTTTGTTTTTTTTCCAAATTGGATACAACGTGCTTCATTTTGTCTGGTATGGGTACACTTACATTGGCTTGCGGAGTTTGCACTGGCTTCCTTGAAGGCGTTGAAGACATTGATAAGAGTAAAGTGATCTCCTGCAGGGTGTGAGAATTTTCGCCAGCAAGTAAGAGCAATCTCCTCTGTTCCAGGAGGTGCGTGTAAGAAGCAATTAGGAGCTTAGAAAAAAATCAAGCCAGTGGTTATTAAGACATGTAGGTGCATGCACAAGTACTAACTCCACTGATACTTTTCCTTTCTCAGTTCCCTTTAATCTTCAATGTTGAATTGCTGCTGTGAAGAATCTACTGCATTCACTAAGGCCTTATTTATGTGGATGTTCTTTCAATCTTGTTTAGTTAATTTGTGCTGTAAACACAAAAGAAGGTGAGAAGCTTTCCCCTAGCCTCATGCCAAAAATGCTTCGTAATGGCTTGATCCAATTTATCCAGAATCCAAGCATATGGTTTCTTTAATATAGAAAGAAACTAAATCTATGGATGTAATGCCTTAATTTTCTCATATCTTTAAATTTGTGCTTTCCAGTGCATTTTACTTCTGTTGCGGTGCTGTGCTACATAATTGTGTCTTTTGAGATGGCTGAGTGTTTTTAAAAATTAAAATATGCATATGCTCAATCATTTACATTTGGTTTATGTACTTAAAAATTTTATCACAAGAGCACAATAATGCCATGCCAAAGCATTCTCTACAGGCAAGGTTAAGCTGTAGCTGTTGAGCAGTAGATAGCTGTTAAGCATTGGTTCTGTACTAGGGTTATGCCATAAAACCAGTAGCATAGTGCTATATGGTTAGGAGGCTGCTGTGGAGAGAAGTGAGACAGCTAAATATTGCTGGAGCCAACATCATTATGTCACAGTAAGACCTGAAAGAATCTAAGTCTAGCCCGGTCCTGCACTATCTGGTGGGATCCTGAGAAGTCATCATCGTCATTTTCTATTTGAACTTCTTCTAGAGTCACCCTCCTCTCAGTTATCCTGAAATCTTTGGTTTTGTGCATCTTTGATCTATTAAGATTTCTAGAGCAGCTTTCGCAAAATGAATAGGTTTTAAATATCTGGGGTTTATGTGTTGGTTTGAAAGCTCTGTCACATCAGGTGAAAAGGTTCTATAGTTAACAACCTTCTAATATAAATGTTCTTGCTCCAGACTTAACGTGTCCAGTGTTTGGGGCCAGATGGTTTGTCTCACAGTGCCATGTAGGAGCAGAGTGATCCATCAGGACAGGATCGTGTGGATACTTAAGGTTAGTTAGTTTTATAAAATATTTGAAGTGGAGAAACAAGATCACAAAGTAATTCTTTGTAGGTCAGCAGTTCCATATTGTTTGTAATTAGAACTTCCCCTAATTTGCTGCTTCAGTCTGTAACAAATGTACATGAATATGAGATAAGAAAGTTAATTTTGAAGGGATGTTCTGTGTATGCTTTCTGACAAAAGGTTGGAAGTTAATGGGGCATCTGAAGCATGGAATTGGAGTGCTACTTAGGAATTCATTACTTGTGTTTCATTGCATGCTTAAAGGAAAGACTTAAACAGCCAAATATATTCATTTACTTGAAATAAGCAGGATGCGAATAACAGAAGTTTGCCTTTGGGTTGCCCTTGTGAATAGACTTTGAAAGAGTCTACGTGGATTTGGCAGGTGGCACAAGCCATGCAGTAAGACATTATTTATGAATACCTGTTACCATGGCTGCAATGGTGAGCATTTCATCAACACACTCAAATTCACACGAAGCCAGAATTGACTTTGACAGTTGTGGATCCAGGGGAAATTCTGACATGATAATTCCGAATTCAGAAAGGTTTCCGTCATTATCCAGGGCTGCTAGATAATCGAGATCTTCCAAAGCCTGCATCAGGCTTTCAGGAGCTAATAAAAAGGAAAGATAATTCAAATTCTTGAGAATGGCTACATATAAATGAATGCCTGAATTCTCATTATAATATTTCAGTTGCATGTTTCCTATGTGAAAATGGTAAAAGTCAGCTTCTATCATTTGACAACAGGTAAGAAGAAAAAGTAATAAATGAGATGAAGGGGAGGCTGAGAATGTTCTGGAGGAAGAAAATAAGGGATAACAATTACAGGGCTGCAAATAACTTCGTTATCCTTTTTCTGTCAGAGCGGTTTCTGTCAAAAGCCAAGACATAGTGAGTGCTGAATAGTGTATTGCACCGAGACTATGTCACGAACTTCCACTATTGGCAATCTTCAGGTATTTTTTTGTGTGTACGTTCATTCTTTTTAAAGAGGGGTGGTCACATTTGGGGGGTGTTGAGAGATACACAACAGCTCTAGGAGCAAGGATTATAACCAAAAGACAAGCATTTACAGAAGTTGTAGCTGTCTTACCACTCTTGCAGGTATTTGGAGTGCTCTTGGTTGCCTTTTTTTTATAATTATTATTGTGTTTTTACATAGTTTCTCATGATGTCAGAAGAAAAATGGGAACATAGTAAAAGAAAATGTCTCCCCAGCAATTGGGTGTACTTTCTCACTGCACAAAATTAAATTTTCAATTTTCCCTTATTGTAGGTTCCTTACAACCTACATAGGTAGAAGAGAGGACAGTGAGGCAGAAAAAATGATGAGTCAATATAGCAAAATAGTTAGGTAGGCTGAGAAACTAATTTGGGAAAAAAGAAGGAAATCAGTGAATTTGGGCCACGCAGTGAGTAGGGAGGGTGAGTATGAGATGGACTGAACAGAGGCAAACATGAAGTGTATCATGAGTTAGAGTCTAGCATTTAAGATGGGGTCATAACAGTGAAAGCAGAGGAGAACAAAGACTGAAGTGATGGGTTTTGTATCTTAGATAAACACAAGTGGAGGCCTGCCAGGAGTGTTCAGTAGGGAGGTTTGCTTCTGCAGATGTTGAACACCGAGCTTTAAGGCTGGAGCGGTCCACATGTGCTTTTTCTGAAGACTGCTGGAGTATCAACAATTAATTCAGTTAATTGTTCAATTCATTCAGTTTTGATCAATGGCATATTAAGCTTTTTCTATGAGGAGTACCTCCACAAATCATAGGTATCTCTTCCTCTTTCATGGATGAGGGTGAATGAAATGAACAACCCACAAGATCTGAAGATACGGAAAATGGCTTATACACACTGACACAAATACGCCTTTTTCATCAGTTATCATTACAACTCATCAGTTATCATTACATCTCATCAGTTATTTCTCGATAGACCGAAAGATGGCATTTACAGTAGCTCTTCTGAACCTCTCACCTCCATGGGAGTATATAACGAAGGAGTTTGGCAAAGACTCTCCTTTCTCATTAAGTATCTTGCTGAATTTCTCCTTTACCAGTTTTTTTCCCACTATTTTTCTCTTGCTTTTCTGCATCTGAGGCAGTGGAAGACAGAATCAGCTTATGTATACCCTAGCCCTTTTACTGTTATTGACTGCTTTTTCTTTTGATATATGGTGGCAGAGGAGTGTGAAGCATTATTCTGACTCTTTTTTCAGATTTTGAAAGAATTAGTCTAGGTGTTTTCTCAGCGACATTTTGTTCTGCTGAAAGAATGGTGTAATGAATTCAGACTCTCACATTGCAGTGATAAGAAAACATGTCTGAAAGGACAGGATTAAGCAAATCAGTACTTAAAATGAGAGCTTGAGCAGGTCTGTAGGAAATCTGCTGTTGATGAAAGAAGGTCCCTTTGGCAAAACAAGCATAGAAGAGCTTTATGTGCAACCGTGGAGGCTACAGTTCTGGGACTAGAGAGAATGAAGCTGAAAGCTGAGTAGAAGTTGTCAAGCCTACACTTTCCAAAAAGTAGTTGTTAGAGCATGAAAGACATTGGTGGAAATTTGGGAACTCTTGAAGTGTGAAGGTTCTTTCTTCCCAGCTCTGTTCAAAGGTAGATTTCTGTTCCAGGTCTTACTGTAATGGTCAATATCTTTTACGAGTGCCAGTTCATTTAAATTCATAACTGCTCTCCTATTACTGCAGCAGCTTTCTCCTTATTCCAGTTTAAGGAACTGTTTGATATTTTCTCTCTGTTTTATGGTTAACAAGTTAAATTCTAGTCCCATTGAAGTTGGTGGCAAAAATTCCGTTACAGCAGGACTTGGCCTCATCTCCAGCCAAGCATAGCCAGCACTGAGAAAGTAATGCCTGCACTCGCAATTTTTCAGGCTTCTGAGGGCTGCTGTCAGTTTACATATTAATGTCAAAAATCTCTAAATAAAAAAAAACAAAACACAACCACAGCTACCTACACAGGTAGGGTGTGCATTTGTTCTTGTACCTTCATTAGGATATGACTAGAAATAATTTCTGGCTTGAATTCATTATGAAGGGGAACCTGTCTTTGGCAGGCTACTTCTGCATCACAAAGATTAAAAGCAAAGCAAGCCTGTAAGGAGCTGGTAGGTCACATTTATCCATAAAGCCCCTCTTCAGGTGCCTTGCCTTCCTGCAAGAAAATCTTGAGTTTGGGTTTTTACTTCATTTGCAGTGAACTGTTAGTTTATTGCCATGTCTCTGTAATTAACTAGTTATAATGAAGTAAAGAAAAAAGTAAAATGGGAAGCAAGCAAGCAGCTGTTGTTTTTAACCCTTTTCTTTTACTAATGTCTGAAGGGAAAAAATAGTTTATTAATTCCCCTTCAATGAGCTTTTACAGAACTTCTCCGGTGTGTTAGTGTTGTGACTTCACTTAATTTTAAAACACTTACTATTAGTTTTCAGAGAAATTCTCTCAGGAGTCTGTAAATTCCTGTTAAAACTGTTGACCTTTTTCATTTCAGTATTAGAGTTCATACCTCTGCCTGTACAACATGAGGCGTTTCTGTCTAGAGAGAACATTTATTATCAGACATATGAGGTTTAACGGGATAAAAGATGAGCCCTTGCAAAAGCTAAAGTATCTGAGAAGAAAATACTTAGGTAGTCTAAAGAAATGAAAAGCAACTGCTGATGAAGGGTAAGAGTCAGTGATAGGAAATAGATATCAGTGATTGAAAATTCAGGGAGAGTAAAATGGTCATCCAGACATATAGTAATTACTAGGAAATCATGGAAAGCTAATTTCCAGAAATCAACAAAGTAGTTTGTGCTAGAACTTAAAAAATATATGGTTATATGGCAGCCAATTTCAATCACCTGATAGCATCAGTAATTTGCATTTTTATGCCCTAGAGTTTGTTGCCTTGAGATTTATAAGCACAAATTACTTCCCTATTTTTCTATGAGTGTTCGGGGGGAAAAAAAAAAAGACGACTCCTGGAGTTTTATTGTCCTAGAAAGGACAAGATAGTAAAGGTAGATTAGAGCAGGTGAAGGAACAGTAAAAAAGAAAAATAGAATAGGGCTTTCAGATATCGGTCTGCATTTTAAAGCACAAACTCAATCAATAAAAAGCCATCGTAAGAACAGCAAAACGCTCATTTGAGAGTTCTTTATGGTATAGTTCCTATTTGAATAAGAACTACGATAAAAGAAAAGTAGTGTAAATGTTTAGATATGGAAAGCTCTTCTTTAAAGAACAGAAATCTGCGTTGTCTTATAATGATTTCTAGCAAGCAAGTGTCATTATTTTTAGGGCTGCTTGCCAACAGCAACTACTGCTGCCATCGAGGCAAACCGCAAGGCTTTGTGACTCAACTGCTGCTTTCACAGGAGCAAAGTTAAAAAGAAGCTTTCAAGATGTGTCCTGTGCTTTCAACAAGAGACTGTCACATCCCTGGAAGTTTAAAAGGTATTTCTTTATCGGATATTTTCTTTCACTTTCCTGTGTTCTTTGGCTACTTAAGACTGGGTTGCTCTGGACTTGTTTCACGAAATCTGACTGGTTTTATATAAATACAGATCCTACTCTTGATCATACTTAGGCTTAGTAAAGGAAATATGTAACTAAATGTTATTGTTAGCACTGAAATCATTTATCTGAGAGTTTCAGGCTGACTTAAAATCATATTCTTCGTTCCACAGTTTTTTATAACTTTGACATGAACAGAGTAAGTTATGTTTCTAAAGCCAGCTGTGCCTTTAATCTTTTCAGTGTCACATCCTACATGGCTGAAATTGAAGTGCTTAAGGTGTGATAAAATAAATACAAAAGTATTATTCTTGTTGCATAAGGAAGCCAGTGATTTAGCGGTTTGCCCAAAGTTCTATAATAAGTGAAGTTTAGAGATAGGAATGAAACATAAATTTCATGATTTTTAATAGTCCATTTAACTGCTATATTGTGCTTGTCTGGAAGATCTACAGGTCCTGTGTTCTGGTCTCCTACTCTGTGAAAATGTTGAGTATGTAAAATACCTTTTTCTTGATAGATCTTTTCTTTCCACGGAAATAACTGTTATAAAGTTAGAGCTGACATGAATGTCAGGTGAAGGGATGTTGTCTTTAAAGAGCTGATTCACTGCCTGGCAGGCCACAAGTTTTTCCAGCTTCTGTTAGGCTTAACAGTATGAAGAGCTGCCAAAGCAATTACTGCAGGGAGAATAGTTCTGGGGAATGGCGTTTTCTGTTATTGTTTTTTAACGTTGCTCCTTGGATAGTAAACTGAAGATATGGAGAAATCTAGTGCCAGGTTTTCTTCAAATTATGCAAAGATTTTTCTTCTGCAAGGACAAGCTTCTGTGTGTTAAGTTTCATCTTGATTCTCTTTTTTTTCCCCTCTAACTTCTGAGGTAGGATTTTTTTATGAGTCTGTCATGCTCTGAAGCCACCAATTCTCTAACTATTATTTTGAAATTATAGTTGATCATTAAAAATTACTTTTCCAAACTCATACTTTGCAGTCTTTCCATTCCCCCTTATGCTGCTTCTTCACTCCTCCAAGCTGGCTGGTAATGGTCCCTACTGTGCTTTTCTGCCAGCAGGGACAGCCAGGACAGAGGCTGACCTGCACTTCCCTAACATAAATACATCAAGTAATATCCATGCACCAGGGATAGCACTGACTGTTCAGTGAAGTTGGTTTTCTATCTGCTTTGTGTCATCCTCAAAGCATATACATGACTGTGCAACATGTATATCCACAAAGAGTATAATTTAAAGAATATTATGTAATGACACAAAAATAGTTTTAATCACTTTGGTTTCTTTTGTTACTCTCTAGTAAATGACATGAGAGTAGTCTAGCTTTAACAGTCCTGGGCTGCCCCTTCTCATTTTTGGGATGCCCTTTGTGATAACAGCTCTCTATTCTAAGCAATTGGCTACATTTAGTGTGGTATGTGCTCAGTTATTTGGCTATTCATACTGTCCTGACTCCCATTCCTGATGCCTCTTGTCCCATAGATATGGGACTGCTGCTAAGGGTCAGGTTTTCCAGTCCATGCTTTGCTTCCTGTGTTTGTTTGCTGTCTGGTCTTTACCTTCTCCAATTCCTTTTATGCTTTTCCACTGATTTGTGCAGTACAGACTATGAAGTATGTGGCCATATCTATGCTATCAGAAAGCTCTTCATTGGGAGATATATAATACTATTTAAGTGATGAAATTCAGAAATTAAAACATCAAAGAATCAACAAGTGAACTTAAGATAAGAAATCTGCCATGAAGTGATCTCTGTTGAGCAGACCTTACATGGCGCATTGAGTTTCCATCTTTGACGGTCTGTTTCTAATGAAAAAATAAGCAAACAAATTTTGTTTCTGAAACAATTTGAAATTATATGCATTTATACAACTCTTGTTATTATGGATATTCTAGAAATATATTCTCAGTGGGGTTATAATAGCATAGCTTTCAGATGTCATGGTATCCATGACCATCAACAATTACTTCAATCTGAAAATTGTTTATGGTAATTCTGCACGAATGCAGAATCTGCAAACTGCTTTCACCTTGATTTCTTACGGAAATTTTACATGGCTTCATCTTTATACCGATTTGCATAGTTTAAATAAGGATTTTCCAGTGATTTACAAAAATAAATAATGTTGCTGCAATCCATGGGAAAGGTGTTCTTTCGTCCCGTTATGCAACACAGTAAAGATCTAGCTGATTAACTGATATAAAATGTAAAGACATCCCTATTATAGTGGCACAGGAATTCAAATAATACACTTCAGAACTGCAGTGCCAAATACATTTTCGTATGGCTCATGAATTCTAAAAAGGGTAACAAGTCTGCTGCATTTGCTCATCTCGATTATAGCGTGAATTAAATGCAGCAGCTGTAAGCCTGACATGTTTGTTGCTTTCATAATGCAGTAATGAGTCAGAGTTAATCCAGGCTTTTATTTTTCCTCAAAGAGCAGCAGAAAAAAACCCTGTGCGCATTGTTGTTGAGCAGAAATAAAATGTTTTATGGATGTAATTTCTGTTTCTTTACGTATCTGCTATATGTTCTCTGCTTCATGTACAGGGAACGGACTGTGAAGTACTTCTCTTTGAATTCTTGCTATGAATTTTGGTCTACTTTTGATTTGTTTGTTCACTGGTTCATGTCCGTACGTTACTCTGTGATCTCAGTGAAAACATTATTCTGTTTATGTGAAATTCACCTTGGGTTAAAATACCCAAAGCCTCAATCTGTTGCAGTTGCAAAGAAAACTTCAGAATGTCAGCTGAACAGAAACGGTGCATAGGAAAGCCTGTGGCATGTGTGGCACATGGGAGTAAACACATTGCAGCATCTCCCTTTACTCAAAGCAAAATCGAGTCCAAGGAGGTGAAGAGACATGGAATAGTCAAGCCCAGGACAAACTGTGCTGGGGAGAAATAGAAAGGCTATTTGTGTTTTTAGTATCCATATGCTCTGATCAGCACTTGATTTGGCCAGGTCAAATGAGCATCTAGAAATACTGCCATGTCTTTTTTGTTTGCTTGTTTGTGGGTTGGGTTTTTTTGCTCCAGTTGATCTTGTGCCATGTTTGGTTGAGGGTGGGGAAATTGGCTTTGTATACATTGGCAGTAGATGTGAATAAGAGCTGTTATGCCCAGGAGTTTTCTTAGGGTCAGAAAACCCACACTGCTTGTTTTGTGAGCTTTGTTGCTTGTCTTTTTCACGTAGGTCTGTAAACCATCTCGAAGACCCCTCCTCCTCTTCCTCAGCCTTTTTCATCACTTCGGGTTACTGAAGGCTTATGCAATTAAACTGACTGCAGCAAAGGTAATGAAGCCTTTTTGGGAAGCTAAAATGTATTGCTCAAGAGAGGACGCTTTCCATCTCCGATAGCTCTTCTCTTTGTCTCCTCTGCAAAACTCTCCTGCAGTACATAATCCAGAAAGGTGTAACATCTATTTGACCTTATGACTAGCAATGAGAAAGCTTCAGGGCTACACTTTAACTGGGTACCAGAGGTATTTGGAGCTGGGCAGCAAGGACTCCATGGTGTGACTTTAGGGTCAGTCTCTGCTTCTGCTGGAGGATGTCGTGCTTCTTTAGCCACTGGAGAGCCGTGTGGCATTGAGTGTACACAGCCAGTTGGGGCTATCTCAGCACAGAATGAGAAAACTTGGGCTTTCACAGGCTGAGATCATTGATCTGCAGCTCTTAGGAGGATGAAGGGCCCAAAAGAAGGTTTTATGTGCTTGAAAGCTTGACATGTGTTTTGAGTTCTGTAAGTTGGTCTAATACAATAACTAACTCCCCTTACAAATTTGCTTACTTCAGTATTCCTGTTTTGCAGACAAATGTATTTCACATCAGGTACTTCAAACTGTCTGTATTCTGATACTGTGAGCTTTATACTCATCTCTGGAGAATTGTGTTAGGGATATAACTTAAGTGTTAGTAGCAAAGAGGTTCATTGCCCACTCAGAAGTGGGAAAAAGAAAGCCCCAAGGCAAAAAAAGCCAATGCATTATTCGTCCTAGGATAAAGGAAGAGTTGTGGTAGACAATTAAAGCAATGTTTCAAATGTTTAATTGTGTGGGGCCTTAAGACGGGAAGGAGACTAGGAAATTGTGCAGACTTTCTCGTCTCCTCTCAGTGGACTGCCTACAGTGTTTGTGGGATTTTTTTTTCTTTGTTCTAACAGTTTGTCTAAAATTCCTCACACTGTTTTGGTAATTCCTCAAACTTTTCAATACCTTGACCTCACACTTTTGATCTAGTTAGCAAAAACATTTTCATATTTGATGCCCATCCAAGTAAAGCTGATGCATTCATCAAATGCCTTCACAATTTTGTACACATCAGCAAGACGCTTTCTTCGGCTGCATTATCTCAAAAATACAGACAAAACTTAGAATTCCTACATCTGTGAAATCCTTAAATGCCTCTAGCATTTCATTCTCTCTGACTACCAACCGTCTCCATTGTGCCTTTAAATCCAAAAATACTGAATGCTTTTCCTAATGTAACTTTACTAATTCATTCTACAGTTCAAGAACAACTTTCTTCATATCCAGTAAAAGCACTAATACATTTTAGAATATATTTTTTTTTAGTGAAATACTTTCAATAATTTGAGTGGGAGCCAACTGTATTCCATAACCGTTTTCCTTGAAGGTTTCCTAGATTCAACACAGGAGGTGACACTCACAAGGTCCAAATACTCTGATTCTCATTAGTCTTGAATTAGTTACCACTCAGACTGGCAATGTTTTTTCACAATTCCTTTAGGCATGTTTCTGCTAGACAGGCAGACAAGAGAAAAGTAGAATAAATTCTGTTTAGAAATTGCACTTACAATCTATCACAACATCCAACAGTGGGAATTAAAATCTTTATTACTGATTAATTACAGTGCACAACACACAGAAGACGTGATCGTTCTAATTTTGTGTATGTGCATGAGGAAAGGGAGGATATTATAAGAATTCTTCTTCTTTGCACTGGAAAATTATCATAAATGAAACTAGCAATAGGTCACATGATCCCCAAACCAGTGAAATCAGTGCTATTTCCCTCACTTTAATTGGTTTCAAATCAACAGGAGAATTTGCAGTGGTACTTGGGTTTTGTGGTAGGTCAGAACAGAGGAGAATGTCCTTCTATAGAAAAAGCCCTAAAATATGAAGTCAGAAAAATTAAAAAAAATAAGCAACCACTTTCTTCACACTGTTACCTCAAAATTCAGAGTGTTCCCTGTCTAGTATTGAAAGTTTATTTGGGTTTATTTTATAAATAATATTGTTTTTAAGTAACAGCTTATTGTAAATTTGAGGTGGGAGATGCTGGAGGATAGGAAGAAAGCTGATTTCCTCTAAATATATCTCCTAAGTAACAACAGTAGTTTATTTGGGTTGTAAACTTTTGATTAAAGGAATATATTTTGTTAGATATCTGTACAATGGGACACACATTTTCTTTGTGGGTTCCAGGAAAATAACATGAAACCTAGATGAGAAGATACTTGGAATATTTTGGTTTTTAATTTTTTTTTTTTTTCATTCCAATTCCATTCAGATACTTTATGGTCTTTTTCAGAGCAACCAGTTCATACACGGTACCATTTTTCTAAGTGCAACTGTTGCATTGTGAACTGTTCTAGCAGGTAAGTGGTAAAAGCAGTGGCAATATTATTACAAGTACTTCAATAAAATACAGTACTGTGAATACCAGGACAAAATTAATCTTTAAATAACTGCAAAAATAATAATAAAAATATGGAAAATCGGTGCATCGTCATTACCTGGCCTGCTTATGAAGTCACAGTGTCCGAAGCCTGCTATAGCCATCCTCTTCAGGAAGAGAACCATACTAGTTAGGTTTGATTCTTGTATTTTGGCTGGTACATGTGGTTTCATTTCTTTGTATGTAAATTCTTCAGGATACAAACAGAAGAGTTTTCCTGGAAGAGATTTCAGAAAAATCACCTTTTTTTTTTTTTTTTTTTTTTTTCTTTTTGCGCGTTGCCGCATCAATTCTGTTAATAATTTGAGCTAATGGTTTTAAATTTTGAGCTAGTAATTCTACCTGATGAAGACATGCCCAGAATTTGTTTATGCATCTCTGCTTGACTTTTGCTGATTGGCTGCGTTATAAGAGAATCTGCTCTGATTCTAGGATTGTACACCTTTAAATGAAAGAGATATTAAGCATCAGATAAGTAAGAGAAGACTGCAAAAATATTAATTGTCTGTATTGAATTTTTGTCTAGGTCATTTTACAGAAAATGTAGTAACAGTTTCATTTCTTTTTATACTACATATTTCACCAGCTTGGAAATGAGAGCAGTCAGCACTGATAAATTGACAGACACTTATATTTTGCAATAACTCTGTAAGTATACTCTAAGATAAATGTATTTTTCTGAAGAACTGTACCTTACTAAAGCACAAAATGTATGCCTATGGTATCATCAAGAAAAGCATCAAAAAAGATTATTTATTTCTTCCAGCGACAGGATCCCAACATTGTGTGATAACATTTTGTTCCATAACTCCAGATTTTTGTCTTAATACTGAAATCTGTCAATTCAATACAGGAGGCAAGGACTGTAACAAAGATGTACAATGCCCCGTTTTATTTTTTCCTTAATTGTACTTTATTTTGATTAAACTGAGGAGCCGATTCACTCATTGTTCTGACCACCAGATAATATCCATAAGCTTCTTTAGCATACAGCAAGACATACAACATCTGGATAAGACAACTTTCTAGTCATGTCATCTGAATTGACCTTGTCTACTTTAAGCAAGGTTTTAATAAAAAAGATAAAATATGCCTCAGTGCAGGGGACAAATCTCTTTTCCTCCAGGTAAATTTATTATATATCCCAACTGCAAGACTTACGTGGGATTTTGTTCTGCACAAAGCTTTAACTGTTCCCTCTATTTTCAACTGACTTTCAGCCATATGGATTGAATGTGAATTTGAAATACTGAGGAATGAATATTAGAGGACTTAACTTTAGCTGTTAGGACAAAATAATTGAATTAAAGGGTGAAAATTGCATAACCGATAGAGGTGATTTGATGGCCATCAGGACTTTGTTGAAACTGATTTGTTCCCATCACTTCATGTTTCTGATTCACAGAAGTCTGGAAGCACTGAATTTTACTTTGGGTTTCAGATTACCGTGGAATTGAGATTAATTTCTGTCATCCAAGACAACTGTAGTTTCAGAAATAAGTTCAGTTATGCATGGTCTAATTGAAAATTGCTTTTAGGCTTTTGTTCGTTTCACACAGAAGTATGACAATTTTTTTTACCCTTGACTTGAGGCTGGGTTAGTTTATAACCTCCAAATAAGAACCCTTAAAAATGACAGACACAGTTTCTTGCAATGAGAATGAGAGGTACTGGTAGTTCCCAGGCTTTTGCCTGAACTACTCTCAAGGCTAATCAGGATTAATGATCATTGATCCAAAATTTTAGGAACACTTAACTTCCCTTTTTGGTGATTCAATTCTGGGTTATATAAAGAAACTGTATTATATTGTTTCTTTTGCCTATTACTGGAATATTTATTTTGACTAGCAGAACGCATTGAACAGTTACAGAGTCTGTAGTGTTGTGCAGCTTTCCAATTCATGTAATGACTTGTTACTACATAGTCACTCATTCTTTAGGATGTCAGTTTTGTATAAATGAAAGAAATGAGACATGCATTTGCAGCTGCACTAGTCCTTCCCAGGATGGGGTGGAAAACAAGAACTGAGGACATACTTAGAATGAACTGTAAAAGGCCAAACATTAATTTGATAAATTGCAGCATTTTGATGTACTTGGATGGAAGCACGTATCCAGAATGAGCACAAGCAGCATTAAGAAGGAGTGGTTCCCTGTGTGAGCATCCTTCGGCGTTATATGATCTGTGACACTACACTGATTACGAAGGCGTTAAGCAAGGGGTGAGGTTAATCTACTAAACCAGGTAATCTGCCGATAGGTAGCCAAGAACAGATTGTATTTTGCTCTATCTATAAGGTACTGAAGACATAACTAGGAATGATAGGCCAAAATTAAGGTGAGATGTAGTTTGCAAATGGAATGCGATTAGTTTGGTGCCCAAAAAAGTGGCAGTTTCAGCTGGGACTGTTAATCTGGCTTTAGAAACTTTTGTTTTCTGACTGAATTTAGGAAGTAATGGTGTTTTCTTGCTTGGTTTTCCCATTTCTATGAAAGTTGGTAATTTGGATGTTAAAAATGTTATAGAATCTGACTTCTGAAAGAACAGAAAAATATTTGATCCTTTAGAAACTATTCGCACCAATCTATTAGCTGCACGTATCCCCTTTCCCCCACCCTGAAAAAAACCTTATGCATAGTTTGTTCTTGGCATACTGATTTTGGTTAACTTTACTAACCTTTCTTCTTTCAACACCGACATCAATGACAAAAGTTACATTTTTAATCCAAATCAAAGATTCTCCAAAGCTTGTGGTGAGTAGCACTTTTCTCCTGTATTTTTTGCAGCATTTCTGTTTGTCTTGATTTGGCTTGGGAATTAGGTCTTGTTTTGTAGGGTATAGAGGAACTGGGATGAGTTCTCCAAGGTCAGGATTTAAATTAGACTGTTCCTGTCTGATCATTTGGTGAGCTTTTTCAATTTCCTGTAATCAGGAGAAAGATAATTTTTTTCTTTTGTCTCATGAGTATAAAAAACAAATATCAATATTTAATTTTAAAGTAAGTTTTTTATTCTAAAATGAATTTTAACTTTGTATCAAACTACAACAAAATTTAAATCTTACATGATTAATAATTACAGGGGAAAAAAAAGGGAAAAGAACTATGTATAAGAATTTACCTACTGTATCTGCTAACTATAGACCAGGGAAAAGCTGGGCTGTTTTCTGAATTGTCTTTTTCTCCTCTGCAATTTTCAAAATAGTCTTCTCTGGCTTTAATCATATCCAAACCAACCTCCAGGGGAAGACAGATGTGTGAAAATATAGTATAGGAATAACAAGGCTGAGAAATTATGAAACAGTATATAGGACATATAGGATGTATCCACATCAGTCAGTCAGTGCCAAAAAGTTTGGTGCAAATTTGTCACGGGGCTGGTAATGCTGTAGGAGATACTCAGGTGCCCCACTGGTGCGCTCAAAATGTTTTCTCTTCCGCTGGAACCAAAGTTATGCATGTGGGTGCCTTGAGTGGCAGTGTCCCCTGGAAAACAGCTCTCCAGGTGTGCACCCCAGTGCTGGCAGCGGGGTGACCTGCGCTGCTGGCGAAGGTGCAATGCGCACGGGTGCTCCTGGGATCAGAACAGATCACAGCAAATCACTGCTCTAACCCTCTCTGATCCCTACTGTCCCTGTCACTGGAAGGGCTGAAATGGCAGACCCCCTGTTTGGGTCACTTTGGAAACTACTATTATTTTCTTAGTCCAATTACAATACATAAAAAGATCCAAGTATGGAGAAATTTCCCTACTTTACTATGTTTAAGAAGATAGAAGTATTGTAAAGGTTTTTATTGGGTTTTTCTTTCCCCTAATGATTAATAAACTCTATGAAGACTTAATAAAGTCAGTACAATGTTCCTAAGCTGTTTTAATGGAACATCACCTTTAAAACAGTCCACAAATTCAGAGGTTGAATATAAACTGTAAAAGTTGGGCTTTTTTTTTCTTGTTTTAGTCTTTTTTAAAATATAAAATAAATTGTGTTGTGATTTTTTTTTTTTAAGGTATACAAAAATCATTCATAGGCTTGTTCAGTTTGAAAGGGATTTTTTTTAAAGCATTTTTATTAGTAAACATTTTTCAAATTTGAAAAACCAAACTGAGTTTCTATTTGAGAGTGACACTACATTCATAGTAGTTATAGGTTGAAAGTACTCTATAAAAATTTTTATAAAGATAGAACAGTGGCATCTAATAGCAAGGCTGGCACCAAGACAACACATAAATCTTAATGTCCTTAGTTTATTCATATTTTTGTTCAGTCTAAAAGACAGTTGAGTGCTAGGGAACAGTGAGCCATTAGCAATATGAAACTTTAAACCACAGTTAAGCAAGAATGCGTGGGATGTGAACTGCGTAGTAACAGTTCAAAACAAGTGTTTTGTTCATCGTTAGAGAGAGAACTAAGTAATCTCTTCTCAGCAAGAAAGAAATTATTATTTTAATGTTGTGTAGGACTTGCCCATCAAATATTTTTTAGCAGAAATGGACTTTCTTCCCAGTCCTTCAAAATGGAAAGACTATGTGTTTTCCCTCTAGCATTACTTATTGTAAATATGGGAACTGATACAGAGAATTAATTAATTCATCATTTGTAAAATTTGTGTCTATAAAGTTTATAACTTATTATTATCATTATTAAAAGTGTTACATGTCCATACGTTTTTACGGTGAAAAGCAATACCACCTGGGTAATTTATGATATTTTATCTTTGTGAATTCTGGAGCTACTAAGGTGAAATTATTGTTCTAAAGCAAATTTAATGATACAAAGTGGAAGGTTGAAGATCACTATCGGGAAATAAATAATAATAATAATTTATAAGAATTTCAGGTCTTAAAATGTTTGTTTAATGGGCAGATTGCTTTGACAGCTATGAAGTACTGTGAATTTTTTTTGAGAAGGACCTGATCATGCAGTCCTGGCAGCAATGAATTTAGGGCATCACTGCTCTCTCCAGGGATTCAGAGACGCCGCTATTTGGAATAGCCAAGCCCATGTAGATTCCTGGATCACTTGTAGCACCTCCGGAATGACATTTACCTCCTGCTGTTGTGTACACAAATGCTTGGGAAGTTTGCAGCCATAAAGGAGAATGCAAATGTAAGAACCTTGTAGGCAGGTTTAAGGTAAAAATATTCATGTGAAGTAGGACATTTATGCAAACTGGACATTGTGTCCATTCCTGCAGAACAGGGATAACACAAAGTGTGATATACCCAATGCCAGAATAGGTTGCAATGTATTAACGCCCTGCATCTGTGGCCCTTGTCCATGTATGCTGCCTTTGCTACTTTTTGCAACACACAGGATGACGGCCTTTCTTTAAGCCTACAGAAAATCTGATAGTTCCTTCTATTAGTTTATGCTGTATATATAATACAGCATTATGTATACCATAACTTCTTTGTAGGAAAAACCTGAATTGATAAAAACTGTTGGCAATGTCCAGCATCTTAGATACTGGCAACAAGATATTTATAGCTCATATAAAAACACAGATGTAAATTGTTTCTTGATTAAAATCAGAAATATTGGAACTTACTTGTTCACATGCTAGAAAGATCACAATGTCACCCTTCTCTTTTGTATGGTGTATCTCAAAGAGCAGTCTTAGCGCAGACAGAAAATGGTCCTTCTGAATGCTGCAAGAGTATACAACCTCTGTGTGGTGTTTGTTTTCCACTCTTATGAAGGGAATGCTGCCGTAATAATTCTGCAGTTTGCTGGACATATGAGGCGCAGTGAGTATTACCAGCCTCAGTTCTGGTCTTGATATCAAGACATCTTTAAGAAGGCCAAGTAACGCATCTGTTGCAACAGTTCTTTCATGCACATCATCCAAGATGATAACGCCGTAATAGTTCAGAAGAGGAGTAGACATCATTTCCCTTTGTAGCATATCATCTGTACAGTATCTGCAACATACAAACAGGAAAATCTACGAAGTTTCTTGGAATAGTCAGGTTTGATTGTAAGTAATTAATTCAGGGTCTAGGGGACAGCTTTGTTCTTCCTGTTCAAACAAGAAAGATTTGCTAAGAACAGAGAGTCTATTTTGTAGACAGTATCACAGTCTCAACTGCATGTTTACATCATTCTTTTAAGTAGCTAGAAACTCAATGTAATTCAATGACACTAAGTGGCACTATGGTTAAAGAATGCTCTAGGCAAAAGAAGAAATACTTCTGCCCTAAGATCATAACTTACATTTCTTTTCATCTTCCAAACTATCTAAGCATATTGCATGCCATAACCAATTCTTGAGCTAGGAACTAATCCTTTTAGATGAGGAAAAGAAGGTATACACGCAAACTTGAGGCAGTGCTGGAACCAAGATGAGAGACTAATTCATACCGTAAGGCCCTCCTCACTTTTATCCCTATTATTCCTGCTACTGAAAGTTTTTTTTTTAAAGGATATTATTTTTTGCTGTGTTGCTCAGCAGGACTTTGAATCTTCTTGAAACAGGTTTTGATGTGTGAGAGGGTAGGATTCATCTCTCTTTCGCATCAGGAGCAGCTGCAGGAAGATGTGCTGCAGGATGAGGGTTACATAGTTCTCCGTGAAAGAGAAAGGACAAGCAAAAGGAAGAGTGGTCGAACTTGATTTTCAGAAGTGGTGAGTAGCCTCTTCTCCACTGGAAATCAGTGGCTGGGAAAAAGACTTACACAGATTTTATAGTTTGTGCCTGCCATATTGAGGAACCAGAGAGGCTCAAAATCTGAATCCCTCTGTTGCTGCTGTCACCTGTCTATATTTAATACATTAATTGCATTTTTTAACTCGTAAAAATCCTCCTAATTACTTTCTTTCTTGTTACTGAACATACCCTTTTCTAGCCATGATTTTTGATTGCTTTTAAATTCCAGCTTTATTTTGTGGTAGATTATCCCATGTTTTCTTGTGGTAATGAACACTCTTGTACTGGAAAACAGAGAAAGAAAAAGCAGAATGATATGGAGGTTACTGAGGTGCTTAATGAAGTTTTGCACAGGCGGTAACCTTGCCTACGGAATACCTCCTTCAAGCCTCTTACAGCTTATTGATTAATCACAGAATCTCCAGTGTCTGCGTTTTAAAATATTATGTGCAACTTTATGAAGCAGTGTTGGTTTTTTTGTTTTCACACTGTAAGCAAAAATCTTTTGAAACTATAGCAATGTTCCTCCACGGTTGTTAAGTTATCTGTCCTGACCACGTTAGTGGAGTGGTGCAATGAAGAGCTAAGGACTGGAGTGCTGTCAGCTGCAAACTTTTGCACTTGCAAAGAACTGTAAGCTTCATATTAGTAGCTATTACATACTGGGCATTAAAAACCAAACACACAAACCTCAGGATAGTTTCTGTTGTACAGCAGCTTTCAAATGGGACAAAATACCCCACTTCGTGGCCAACGTTGACGTCCATTTCATCAGCTACACGCAGCGCCAGCCACACTGCTGTCTGCTTGTGTACCTGGGTGCATACAACTACGCCGTGTTGATAGTGGACAGAAAGGCAATACTCAGCACACCATTGAGGAATCTGTAAGTAAATAAGAAAACAGATGTATTTGATATTTAACACATTTAGCAGAGACCGTAATGCAAAAGAAGTAAACAGTGTGGAAGAACTAAATCAACCTGAGCACCCGCTGCTTACCATCTGCCTGATTACTGATGGATGAGCTGCACCTAACAAAGAAATTAGCTGCCTTGATAAATGTTAAGATCCGGAATCTCTTAAGTAGTCAACAGTTGGAGTGACATGGGCTAGAAGGGTTACCTGGGAATTTCTCAGCTGGACTCAGATTAGTTTGAATATATTGCAGAAGGGACAGAACTGGCCTCTGGGGAGCGGATAACATCTGCTGATTGATCCAACAATGTTAGTGCAGTTCACAGAATCACTACGGTTGGAAAAGACCTGTAAGATCATCAAGTCCAACCATTAACACAACACCACCATGCCCACTAAACCATGTCCCACAATGCCTCGTCCACACATTCCTTGAACACCTCCAGTGATGGTGACTCCACCACTTCCCTGGGCAGCTTATTCCAGTGTTTCACCACTCTCTCAGTTGTTGTCAGGGTCTTCTCAGCTGGCTCAACAGTAAACCTGCCCGTGCTATATCATATTCAGGTGCTTGATATGAGAAACATCCCAGGAAGAAGAGGCTTTTAAACTGACAAATGCCACAGTAAATACATGTAATTTCAGATTAATTACTCTGTAAACAAAGATAACTGAAACTGAACTGCTCCAGAAACTTATGCAGTAGCTCTCTAATTTATATATTTACAGTAGAAAATCAAGACTAGAAAATACTAATGTTATTGTAATGAGAAAGTAATATTATAAATGTTATTTTAGTGAAAGTATTAGGTTTCAAATCCTTTACTTAACATATATAAACTAGGTACATCAGCCACATATAATTTATTTCTGTATAGTTATTTGTGTTTCTAAAAAGGTTTAAAAAACAGCTAGCAATGTGTTACATCTTATTAAACTTGTTTAAGGACAATTTAAAAAGGTAACATTTCTGAGCAAGTACTTTATTATTATACAAAGTTTGTTTTGTATAAATTACAGTCAATAACAAGGGGTAAAGACTCTGCACTCCAAAAAATATTCCAGGTAAGTGGTGGGTGTGTATCCTTTTTATAGGAACATAGGCATTTTCAGTTAGAAGTATGATGTCTCTAGTTCAATATGTGATCTCTAGCAGTGTCCAGCATCAAAGTCTCTAGCAGATATGAGATGCCCTGCAACAGTACTTATCCTTCAGCTTTACCTGCGGGAAAGTTTTCTTCTGATCCCAGTCATAAACAATAGTATTTTTGGCTTATAACACTTGCCAGAAAATTCTTCTCTGCTTACTGTGGTAACATACTTAAGTTATTATATATTATTACAATAGAATTTGATAGTCCTGGTGGATATTTGTGTGTTTAGAGTCAACTGAGATCTTGACTTCAGTAATGTCTTTCTGTAAAGTAATTGTGTGTTCCTGGAAAAAGCATTTGCTCTTGGCTGAAGCGAGGAAAAGACCGTTACTTCTCCCTGAGAAACAGCCCTACTGATTTCAGTCCTTCATTCCCTGAGAACTCTTTTCACCTTCTTTTATGACCTGCCCACAAATCCACTGTATTTCTTTCCTGATACAGCACTCATCAGAACCAAAACATACTTTTCAAGTAAGAATAGGCATTGAATCCAACACAGGCATTGCAGAGTTTACCATTTCCACTGGGCGTTCAATGTGATGATGGACAGAAAGAGGATAAAATGACAAGTTTAGTCATTATTAAGGAGGAGGCAATAAAATTCTCCAAATGAACAAAATAGTGGCCAGCCAAATCTAGAAGGAATGATTTACTGATGAAATACTAAAGCCACCTGAAGTAAGTCCTGAAGTATTTTACACTTGGCCTTGGCCCCACTGAAGAAAGTGGAAGTACACCTGTAATTTCAGTGGGGAAGGATTTTAGCCGATACATTCTGTAATACCTTTAAAAGTATGTGTTTGATAGGTTTTCAAGTTGAGATGTGACGTTGTGTTATACAAACAAAGCAAAAATTTACAGTGTGCATACTGGTAAATACAATAATATTTTATACAGAATTTTTCTAAGGTTATGTGTGTATTTGGTTCTGAATTTTTAACTATAGTAGATAATGCCTGTGGTCTTCAGTGTTGAGAAAGGGCTTGGTATTTTTAAATCTAGTATTTAGTACAAAAAAAGTTGTAGTTTGAGATTTTTGTTAGTTGTTTATCACATTGTGTCAGCCAGTCACAGTCTGAGAAGTGTTACTCTTCAGTGCTGAACTTACCCTGAAGGCCAAAAGACATCATCAACCAAGTAAAAATGGCTTGTAACGGACAAACGTAAAGTACGTGTCAATTGTTTGTGAATATTTGAAGAATGTTATTTAAATGTATGCTTATATATATATTTTAAATCTATATTTGACTACATTAATCTTTATTCTCCTTCTGTATTTCACTTTCCCTCACTCTTCCTCTGGCCTTAATACCTCAGATTCTGATAGACGGCTGCACATCTGTTTCTACACTGAGAACTGCTAAACTGAATACAACTATGTGTGCCTACACCATAGCTGAACTCTTCAGAACTGGATGTTATTATATTGCAATACCATACAGCACTCAGCGTAGCAACAGTCCACTACTAACAGAAACCAGATACTAGTGTAATATAAATCTGGGTATTGATGTGCCTAACATAAATAAAGGGCAACAGCAGTGAATAGGAAATTCATTGCAAAAAGTTTTTTCTGTTTTAAAAGCACGTAATATTAGTGAAATAGTAACTCTGAAAAGTTTACAACGTTAAATATTCTAAAAATAATACAACCCCCACCACCACCACCACCAGGTATGCTGTACTGACCTGGGAGCTCTTGCCAGTCTTAGCATCTCCTGACACAATCACAATTTGATTATGAAGCAAACTTTCCATAAAAGTGTATTTCTCTTTCCATACTGGAAGTTCTTCTCTTTCTTTCATAAGTTTATAATAACGGGAAGAGTAAGGCAAGCCATCGAAAGGATTAAGCTCTAAATCTTCTCCACATACCAGTATTTCCTCTTCATCACCATCACTGCAGTCTAGTAATTCTGAAAAGCAGTGGATCTCTGGAGAAAAGGTTAAAAACTCCATTTTTCTTACATATATTATTCCCAGCAAAAACACATTAGTAATGGAAGGAGTCCTTTGTATTGATTGATCATTCAGGCCCCCTAACCCTGAGGAAATCCATTTTGGCTTGCTGCAGGATTAGTATTTCCCAGCTCTTCAGTTTAAAAGTTCTGTCTTGGGGTCCAGCTGCCTTTTTTGTGGTCTGTTTGTCACACTTTACGTGGTTTAATAACCCAAATGAGCCTTGAGGAAAATATATTTAAAAAGTAGTCCAAACTCTTCAAAATAGCGCTGATTAAACCTGGGGTTGTTAAACAGAAGCTGACCAGTCTCTGCACTTCAGCAGCATGTTAAAGCCAGACCGTGAGTACCAGCCAGTGTGTTTGCTCGTGCTCTTGTCTGCTGCTGCTCACCCAGGCTGGAGAATAATTGGGAAAGAGCACGCTGAGCCTGACCTTTGTTGCTCCCGCCTATGCGCTGGCTGCCGTGAATAGGAGGCTACGGGGCGATTATTGTGATTGCAGAGAGGGTCATGTGGCCGGCTAATCCCAGCACAATGGGGTTACCCCTGGGTACAGCAAAAACAGCACAGGGGCTGTGAGCCTGCGGTTAACGGGAGGTAACTGCTGCGTGAAAGTGTCCGTCAGGAACAGCCAGTGTTTTTATTTTATGTTATTTGCAGTGGTTTAGAAAGTCAGAGTAGTAAAGAGTCATTGTATATACTCTGTGTTTTAACTCTACTTGGAAATCTTGCTAGGCTTCAACAGCCTTTGCCATAATTAAAAATCTAAAATATGCTTAATACATTAAAAAAAGCAAAGAGATGCCAATTCTAATCCTTCAAAGGCACCAGAAGCAGCCTTGAAAGATGGGGGAAAAACAAATCACTGACGTAAAGTAACTCCAACTCAGGACTCAAAAGTAGCAAAGTAGAGTCTCCTAATCTTGACTGATCTGTACTGTAACACGAATATTAAATAACATCTTTTATTTTAGTTCCAGGGGCAAGTCTCCTGTTGAACAATGATACTGATAATGTCTTGATGAACAGACTTTGTGCGCAATGCTTGTGTGCTTTTTCTGTATCAAGCTTTTTCTGTGCTAAGTAATGTAATAAAAGTTATTGCCTCTCCTTACAAATTTTTCTTGTTTCATAGCTTTGGACCGTATTGGCTACAATGCTATTAATGCATTCTCTGATGACAGCAGCATAGAAAACCAACAAAGAGAAGTAGGAGAAAATCTTTTGTTCAGCAGTCTGGATATCTCAATCCAAATGAGATAAGTTTAATTATATGCTGTTCACTAAACAGGCCGATTATCAGCACTTAGAGCAACTGGCAGCCAAGACTGACAGACTGCCCAGTTTGAGGGCCAAAACCAAATGTGATCTTCTGGAGGAGCATCTCTGAAAGGCAAAAGGACCAGGTGATTTATTTTCCCACTCTATGGCATTACAGTACTGCAAAATATGCTTCAGACTTACCGTCAGTTGGGACATACCTGATACTTGTGAAGGTGACAGGGCGACATACCAGGACATCTGTGAAGATGACACTGAGTTACGTCACATTCAGCTGAACCTGGAAGTCACTTTTCCTGTGACCTTAGTGGATTCCTTGATGTCTAATGTTTTATCTCATTTTCTGTTACATCCTTCTTATTTATTGTTGCAAACTCACTATCATTGAGATCTCTGCCTCTCTCAGATGCAGTTGAAATCGCTCAATAAGGCATAAATGTCATGAGGGGACTGACAGAGCACAATCCTACAGAGGCAGTTTTTTGTGAAATTCAGCTTAAAATGACATGAAGCAAACAGGTGAATTGCTATTATCCTGCATTTTGCTTGTTTTTCATACGCTTAGCAGCAGTAGCAGTATGTGCTGTCTGCTTTCTTCAGTTGCAGTATAGGCTTGTTTCCTTCAAACCATAACAACTGGGCAACACTATGTTCTGGTTCTGGACAGGTTTGAATGGTCATACTACAGCAATTTTTTTGTTTTTCCTTTTGGTACCTGTAATGGAAGAGAACAAATTTAAATAAGTTACCAAATCAAGAAGAATGCTTACTATTTGAAAACCACATGTAATGAAACTAATACTCCTTTCATGATAATGAATGTTTTAACAGAACAGGTTGTTGACTGGTTTACATTATTTCTTTGTTAAAATGGGCTGTGTAACAGTTTTATCCTGATCTTCAGCCAAGTATCTGATTGAGTACTTTGAGCCTCTTCCTGGAGCATCAGCCCAACCGCCCTCTGCAGCCAGCTTCTCTGGCAATCAAGGAGTCTAATGAACACAGCCAAACACTGGGCTAGGAGTGTGATTGAGCATTGCCTTTGCAAATTAAGACATCCAAGCAGCAGCTCTTTGCCACTCAATATGCCTCATTGCTATAGCTCTGCCATTTTCTTCAGGGGTACTGGTTTCTGATCTTGCCTCTTTTAGTCCTTGATTTTGACCTCATGATATCTGTCTATTCTGTCCTGGTCCCTGTCACTCCACCTGCTTTTGACCATTCTGTTGAATGTTTCCTGTAGTGCTGCTGCAGTTGTTCTTGGCTTCGGCTTTGCTATTTAGCAAGATCTCTTCTTCCCTTTGGAGTGTTGCACCCTTTTTTGATGTAAGGCTTCTTGATCATCTCTTCTGATTGCTGTCATTATTGCAGGCCCTTAAGGATTCACAGGATATACTTTTTAGCATAATACAGAAGGATTTAATTAATTCTAATAAATAACAGAAACACTTTCTGATGATGACTGCTTTTAGTAAATTAGGGTATAAGCTGCTTTCAAAGATATCAATGAGAACTTCACTGTTGATTTAAATTATACGTTGTTGTGCAAGTGCTTATGTTAATGTGCTGTTGGAAAGCAGTAAATACCACATAACATATTCTGTATCTTTAATAAAGCCTTGTTAATATATAGGTGCTCTTTGCATCTTAGCTATTAAATCTTTCAGAGGAGGAGGATTTTCTGTGTGTAATTTATACAAGATTTGGATTTGTAATATCAACGGTATTACAATGTTCTTTCTTCTCTGTTTCATTTTTTCTTCCCCCATTTTGGCAGCAATAGTTTGCAATAGCAATAGGAATTTAAGGGTGTCATTTCTTTTTTTCCCCAAGAATGTTGTTTGAATAGAGAGTTTCAGATTAAATTTACTTTATAATGAAGCAAATGAAGCTTATGAAATATGAATGTGAAGTATATCATGTTTTAAAAAGAAAAATTATAGTTTATTCTTGTTAGATGAGAACCAGCAGATGCTGTCAAGAACAGTTCCTCTTTCCATCCTATTTTCCAGCACAAAATCTTTTGATGCCAAATCCCTCCAGCACTCATCTGTATGTCCACCGGGACGCAGAACTGCATCTTTGCAGCTGGAAGTGGAGGGGCTGTTCCTAACCTTGAATTACATTTGTCCTGAAGGCTTTGCTAGTTTTCCCTTTAACATAAAAAAAGATGTATGCTGGTAACATACTACTATTTGTGTGCCTGGTACAACACCCACTTGCTCCCCTGCACTTTAGACCAGGACCTGTCATCTGCTTGAACTCTTTGTTTTTCTTAATGTGACCAGACAAGAGCTCAGAAGACAGATGGTCTCCAAAAGTAGCCATCTTTCTGTTTTACCTACCCAGATAGCTTAGTTTATTCCCTGGGACTAGATAACCCTGCTGAGCCACCTCTGGTTTCCCATGGCCGAAGCTGGTGGCCTCAGTTGTGGGACTCCATGGCCATGAACATGTCACGAACATGACACGGAGAAGCCCAGGCTGTCCCCTGGACCTGCAGATCATTGTCCACAATGCTGGGGTGCCACCGTTCCCCAGGTGCAGCCAGCCTGCCAAGGCAGGTGTTGCAAGCAGGAGGTTTGGGCCCTAGCTAGATTTTGGCCTGTGTTAAATCCTCATTGAAGAGCTTTTCTGTGATAAAAGTAGGACAGGGAACGGGGACAGGGGTCTCCTTGTGTATAATAAAAGCTGAACCAGTAACTTGTATCCATAAACTCACTGGACCTGATTGCGGGGGGAGGCAGTGCCAAGCACTAGTAGAACCTGGAGGTGAGAACATCACCATGATTTATGGAGTCCTAATACTAAAAATGACACTTTAATAGTCTCTGCAGGATATTTCTTTTTTTTGGTTGCTTTTTATACTGCTATGAATATTGAAAGCTTGATGCCTGGCCAACAGACAGCAAACAAATGTGGAAAAATCCCCTCTCATTTGAAGACTCTGTTAGCTTCTCTGTTGGCCTACTGACAGCAACGTTTAACCTTGGTTATACCGTAACTATATTACTCTTTACTGAGCAAACAGTACAACTAAAATAGAGAATTTCCATCATATAAGAGAGACTGTAGCAGTACAGACGAGTTACACTTCTATTATGTTTTAATTTCCACTTAAGGTTTTGTTGGCTGGTAAAATATTATTAGTTTTGCATTACTTCCCCTAAAATTACTGATAGCCAGTGATAGATTGGCTTAGAACAAAGCATTTCAAGTCAGCAAATAAAAAAAAATAATCTAGTTTTAACTCACTGGTTGCCCAGCATTGAATGAGAACATTATGGGTTTTGAGCTGAAATTGTGCCATTTGCATGCGTAAGCAATATACTTCCTTGGTTTTGAGATTCTTCATTTTCACATTTATGTGAAAGTGAAGTAAAAGTATGTAAGACACTTCTTGGTTTGTTTTTTTTCTTGTTTGCTAATTGTGGATTGAAATTGGATTTTACTTAAAAATCACAATGTAATTGTTTTACATATTCAATAATATTGAAAATAATAACAAAAATATAATATTTTAAAATTGCAATTAGATTTATTCAGAAAAGGAGGTGTGGCCTAATAGCTAGTGACTTGAGAGGGTAGTTTCAGATTAGTAAAATCCTGCAAGATTCAAATCAAGAAAATATTCTCTTTTCACGTGGAGAGTTTAATGGTCAGAAGCTGTTTTATCATTCCAGCAGGCTCTGAGTACAATGCAGTGACTTTGCTCAGTTTAGTACTGGCAATGAATGTAAACCGCTGGAGTATTATTTCTACCTACTACTGTGGGTTACAGTGAGTTCAGGACTTCACAGAATCACTAAGGTTGGAAAAGACCTGTAAGATCATCAAGTCCAACCACCAACCCAGCCCCACCATGCCCACTAAACCATGTCCCACAGTGCCACGTCCACATGTTCCTTGAACACCTCCAGGGATGGTGACTCCACCACCTCCCTGGGCAGCCTGTTCCACTTAATATAGTTTGTCATAAACTGACTTGAAGTTTAAGTAAGTTTTATTTTTAAAAGGAGAAAAAATAATAAATTAAATATACAGATCCAGTATTTTATTAATTGTTCAATATCCTGTCCATCCCAAATCAGTAACATGAGGAATTTTAATGATTTTCATTAGTGATAAGTGGCATCCTTTTGTAAATAAGGATGCATAAGATTAATTTATGTACCATTTAAGCCTAAACAGTACTTCTGGAAAGACCTGACATTGTGTCCATGTGGAGTAACAGCTTCCCCTTAGCACTGCAATTAACAGACCTGCTGAGCAAACCTAGAGCTGCTGGGATTTTGCTGAGACCGATGAGCACGTTCATTTCTGTGATGGGCAGAGGGAAGAGGAGAAGGTGGTGAGGACAGAGATTGGGAGGTTTCTGCCAGAGCTCTGTGTCCCCAGGTCATCTCCAGGAGAGGACTATGGGATGGCCTGGCTTGATATGAGACACAGGCTGAATGCCTCTAACTTCCATAGTTTAAAAAAAAAAAAGCTCAAAACAAGTTTTTCTTATCTACTACCGTATTTATCACCACCATTTGCTTAATAAAACCATTGGCTATCTCATTATCTGTAATATAGCTATGTTAGGACATTATCTACAAAACTGTCAGCCAGGCATCAGATCTGTTTGTTTACTCTTCATTTGAATGATGATATGAAAAACAAACTAGTAGCTATCTTTCGCAAGTACTTTTTTTCCTGATCTGTTTTAGAGAATGGCTTTAAGTGTTATTTAAACACCAAGACATCTTAAGAAGACAGATGATAAGAGGCCTAAATGGAATTTTATTCTAATTTATTAGTGTTTTTTTTAATGTAATGGGATATCTTCATCTGTTTTCTATTCCCTTTAGGTTTTTTAGAAAAAGCAAGACCAGCATTCTTTTTGCAAGTCATTAGGACAATATTCATGCATACTGTAGGCTTAACGCTTTCCAGAGCTGGAACAACAGGAGGAGGGAGAAATAGAGATAATTCATAGGGAAGAGAATAAAGGATATTTTGAACTTGGATTTGAAATGAGATGAAGAGTCTGCTAGACAGTATTAGTACATTTTGTTCCACATGACAGGAACTACAGACAAGAAGTTTGGGTAGGGTCCAAAATGTCTGATGGGGTGGCAACAATAACTAGTGTTGTAGCAGTGCAGGGAATAGAGAAGCATCAGGCTGTTTGTCAGAGAGTGTTTTTGGTTTATAAACTGGTGAAAAATACTCTCTGGAAAGTCTCTTGGAACAAGTTGGGAACTATGTTTGTGAAAATATTAGTGACGTGGTTATGTTTTTCTTTGAATGAGAAGGCTGAAATATTTTCATGGACTGGAATATGAATTTCTGGATTTTTGGGGAGGTGAAGTGGAGCATATGGAAGGGATGTTGAGCAATGAAAGAGAAAGGTGTGTAATGTAATGGAAAATGAACAAGGTGAAGCATTTACAGATAGTGGTAAATAGTGGTGGTGATAGATTTATGGGCAGCTGACAAGGGATCAAGTGGGAGGCAAACCTTTAGTCACCCGGCAGCCAGCAGGCTTTTGCAGTTGATGAAAAGGAACCCTGATTTAACCCAAAGAGTTTGAGAAGGTGTTATACGGGTTCTTCGAATTACCTAACCCAAAGTCAGAAGATGTTTCCAACTGCTGAAGCTGTTGCTGCAGAGACGAGCAGACCTGCTGTGTCAGCAGAGTGTGGCTGTGCAGTTGTTTTGTGAATTCACGGCTTCAGTTTTCTTTACAACTTTTGGCAGCAGGCGTGAAACTTTTAGAATGGTCATTGCTACTCTGATGGATGATAGAATGAGAAGTCCCTTTAGAATTAATTTTCTGTATTCTAAGATATTCCAACCGCCTCTTTAGGATTTGATTGATGTGGCTATTTTTTATATTTGCCTAAGAAAATGTATTACACACACCTCCCCCAAGTGTTTTTATGTCACAGGTGTCTGCCCTCCTCTACACAGAGGTCTATTCCTTTCTCTGTGGGTATGGATTTCTAATGCTTTAGATCATGCAAAATGGAAAAAGCATACATAAAGTTAATCTATTTTATTTCTTAATATAAAAAGTATTTTGTGGCTACTTTTTTGTGAGTACAAATTTTATTGATTTGTTTCACGTTCCAAAAATTTTCATTTATTAGTACTTGTTTATCCTTACTAACTTTTAAGGAGCTTGTAACTTAGTAACTTATTTAATGAAGCATGAGATGTGAAAATGTTGCACAGTACGGATGTCTTGTGATAAACGAACACGGTGCTCCTGCAAAACACAATGCTGCAGTACTCTAAATAAAAACTGAGGCAAAAGGATGAGAACTTTGCCTTTTATAAAGGTTGGCTTTGCATGCTGGGGTTGAACACTTTTTTCCCAGTACTGTTTGAACTGAGCTGGAGTTGACATGGCTGTTTTCCTTTGCTCACACAGTTACTGTCACTGGGAACTAAGGATCAATGTGCTCTAAAATAAAAGTTTCTTTTGTTTTGACATTAGGAGATTGTTTTCATGTGACGCTGCCCTGGCTCAGTGCCTCTCAGCTGCATTTGGTCACTGGCACTGTTGGGTTTCATTACAGAGCTGTTGTAATGCTGTGGTCATCGACTTAAAACCTGAAAATCCCATGTCATTACTTTGGCTACCACTTTGCACTGATTTTGCCTGAGGCGTTACAATATTCCTACCCTAATCAGGTCAGTAGGAGTTGTGTTGCAGATAGAAATGGAGTCAGTCTTCATTCTTTGGCTTTCACCCTACAGTCATTATTCAAGCCAAAATATTAAGGAAGTCAATGTGAATTGGCATGGCTATACTCTGCCAAATCAAGTTCTTCTACTTGTTGTATATGCAGATAATATTTAGTATGAATGTCTGCTTCATTACAGATGCAGAACTAAATGTTTGGCCTTTGAATTTAATGGGAATTTTGCCATTGATGTAAATCAAGCCAAATTTTCTTCCAGAAAATGTTGTTAATATGTCTGTGAGACATGTGTGGTTAAAAGAATTACAGAATGTAACTTCTTTTCTCCAGGTAGAGCAACCCTTTATGTGGGGTCAAACTTCATTGTAGTTTTCAGGTGCAAGCAAAAAAAAAAAAAAAAGGTTAGATAATAAGTGATCTTTTGATCTTGAATTTTTGTTTTAATCTGTAGAAGAAAGCAAATATAATTTTACATGTCGATTAAGAAAAATACCTGCTTTATTATTTTTTCTTCATTCTCAGTAACTATGTTGTATCTACTGAGAAAATTTCACCTTTTATTTCACCTTAGCTTTGAAAGTTTCCAGAAAGATAACTTTGACTTTTTCCTTTTATAATGCTAAAGCAAACTGCAGCACTAGAACCTTTTTGCAATATGGTGGGAAGGGCTATATGATCATGGTAATGAAATCTGGTATCTATTATAATAGTAAATACTTCAATTACAAATGTTTTAGAGCCTCTGAAACGGGAGGCAAATAGAGTATCTTTGCCTTTTATAGGTGTGTAAAGGTAGTATTTTGTTTTACACATCAGAATATAATTGGATGGACTAAATGGTGGTGTTTATTTTTAAGAACTACACATGTTTTCATGAGCTTTGAATGAACTGTTGAATATTTGAATTCACCTACTCATTATTTCTACACTGTTTCTTTTCAGTTACTTTCAGTCATGGTCTTTATTGAATAAATCATTAAGAACAATTTTATACAAGTGGGTCAACGTATCACAGTCCTGGCTCTAGCAAGGTATAAAGGAGGTTTTTTTGTTTGTTTCTTTCTTCTGTAGGTAAAATATATCTAATACTAAGCACTGTGTTGTATATGCTTTCCTGCTTAAAAGAAAAGAGCAATGCTCCTGGTTAACAAGAGAGGTCCCAGGCAACTGGAGGCTTGCCACCGTGACGCCCATCTACAAGAAGGGCCAGAAGGAGGATCTGGGGAACTACAGGCCTGTCAGCCTCACCTCTGTGCCGGGGAAGATTACGGAGAGGTTCATCCTGGGGGCGCTCACAGGGCACGTGCAGGACAACCAAGGGATCAGGCCCAGCCAGCACGGGTTCATGAAAGGCAGGTCCTGTTTGATCTCCTTCTGTGACCAGGTGACCCGTCTAGTGGAGGAGGAAAAGGCTGTCGACGTTGTCTACCTGGACTTTAGTAAAGCCTTCGGCACTGTCTCCCACAGTATTCTCCTGGAGAAGCTGGCAAATCGTGGCTTAGACAGGTGCACTCTTCGCTGGGTAAAAAACTGCCTGGATGGCCGAGCCCAGAGAGTCGTGGTGAATGGAGAGAAATCCAGCTGGGGGCCAGTCACAAGCAGAGTCCCCAGGGCTCAGTACTGGGGCCGGTCTTGTTTAATATCTTTACCAATGATCTGGATGAGAGGATTGAGTGCTCCCTCAGCAAGTTTGCAGATGATACCAAGTTGGGCAGGAGTGTTGATCTGCTGGAGGGCAGGAGGGCTCTGCAGAGGGATCTGGACAGGCTGGATCCATGGGCCGGGGCCAATTGTATGACGTTCAACAAGGCCAAGTGCCGGGTCCTATACTTGGGTCACAACAACCCCATGCAACGCTCCAGGCGTGGGGACGAGTGGCTGGAAAGCTGCCGGGCGGAAAAGGACCTGGGGGTGTTGGTCGACAGCCGAGTGAATATGAGCCGGCAGTGTGCCCAGGTGGCCAAGAAGGCCAACGGCATCCTGGCCTGTATCAGAAATGGTGTGGGCAGCGGGAGCAGGGAGGGGATCGTGCCCTTGTACTCGGCGCTGGTGAGGCCGCACCTCGAATGCTGTGTTCAGTTTTGGGCCCCTCACTCCAAGAAGGACATTGAGGTGCTGGAGCGTGTCCAGAGAAGGGCGACGGAGCTGGTGAGGGGTCTGGAACACAAGTCTGATGAGGAGCGGCTGAGGGAGCTGGGGGTGTTCAGTCTGGAGAAGAGGAGGCTGAGGGGAGACCTCATCGCTCTCTGCAACTGCCTGAAAGGGGGTTGTGGTGAGGTGGGTGCTGGTCTCTTCTCCCATGTAACTAGCCATAGAACGAGAGGAAATAGCCTCGAGTTGTGATTTAGCTATTTCAACATTAACTATTGCCAACAAAGATAGCATTTTCTCTTCATTTAGAGAAATGAGATTTAAGTGAGAGCAAATCATGAAATGGAAGAGATAGAGGTATGTATATGGTAACAGAAATGAAGTATGTGTGTGTATAATATATTCCTTTATACACAAACAGGTATAAATATTTTAGGTTAACTTTGAAGAAAAATAGTCTCACTGTTCTAGTAAAACTTTGCTATTCCAGACTGCAGAAAAACCATAGGAGGGAGTAACAGTTGGACTCAATGATCTTGAAGGTCTTTTCCAACCTAGACAATTCTATGATTCTATGAGTGGGGGAATATAGACTTCTGATAAATCATTTGTTTGTACTGTTTCTCTGTGCTCCAAAAATAAACAGAAGTAAGGTGGGATTTAAAAATCATTCAGGAAATATTTGCATTGTTTAGTTCCTTTGTGTAGGACCTAGTTACCGAGACAGGTTGGCAGCAGAAATGTAACCATAAACCAGGGGCTGGATTATGTGATCCTCAGCTCTCTCTGAAGGCTTCTTTGGCCAAGGAATTAGCTGGACGGAGACCTCAGGCCCTCTACTACAAGGTTGCTCCTTTTCTGGTTTTTGGGATTTCTGAAGGTGGTAGTAAGTCTTGAAGGCTTGTGTTTGCAAATACACCATTCTTCTTTGCATGCATGTGGAAACTATGTGAATTGTAGTTGACAATGTGTAAAAGTATAATGGTACAGGAAGCGTAGAGAACTTTCATTCAAATTAGATGTTGCTTCATGGCTTTGCAATGAGAAACAACTTTTCTTCAGGAAAATGAAACCATTTTATCAGAAGAGCCAGTACCTGCCAGGATAGCTCAGGTCCTTCTACCAAGAGCAAATTTAGACACTGTAATAATTCAGACTGTACGTTGAAAGGGAATCTGCTCTGAAAAAGGGATGTCTTATACAGAGAGGGTGTAAAAACTTGCTCGAAGCATTTGTACCACCTGGATGGAGAACATTAAATCAGTTATTTATGCTGTATGGGTGTTGCAGAACCTAGTCGTTTTCTACCTAAACCCACTGCTTTTGGTGGTTACCATGTTGTACAAAACTGATAGAAGTTTTACAACCAATGGGTATAATTAACTAATAACATGTTGAGAATATCTTTGTAAGGTATTTTTGTCACAAGAGAAGTATTTAGTAGACATTTAGCTTACATAGGCTTATATGGAATGAATACAGAATAGTATTAATCAGAGGGAGAATAAATAATGAGTGGTTTTTGTTAAATGCAACAGGACTTATGTTACTCATTGGCTTAAAACAATACAGTATTCATACTGTTTTCGTACAGTGTAATATAGCTCACAGAAAACACTATTGGCTTTCTCATAGTTGTTTCAAACCAATAAGTGTATCTTGCCATGTTTTAAAACATAACTGAAGAGCAATTTAAAGTTTTCAAGGTTACTCCATTCACAGCCTCTGTAAATGGAAACTTCTTAAGGAAACCTTGCAATATTTGTGTGGAGTTCAGATAAAATTTATGATACTGGCACCTGTAGAACTTGCTTTTTTTCCTTTATGAAAGGAAAATTATGTAAAAATTACATTTTTGAGAGTCAACTGCAAGTGTTGATACCATTGGGCTCCTCGGGGGGGCGGGGGGGTGTGTGTGTTTTCAGAGCTTGACTCTTTCACCTGCTGGCTTTTTGAGAAATACTTTCTTGCCAGTGTGACTGCCAGACATCCTAATCATTTGCAAAATCAAAGGTTTTCCTCATCTTATCATTGGAAATACGTCTTCCACTCTTCTGCCATTTTTATGGCATCTTGTTTTCCCTGAACTATAATGCCAAATTTTCTTCTTTCTTTTCACCCTTCAGACCAATTTTCCTCCTTTATATATTTTCCTCCTTTATATATTTTCCTCCTTATACTCATGCTTATCAAGCATCACATTTTGTTTTCAAAATTATCTTATATCCAGATTTTTGTTACTGGAAATAGTTTAACCAGAAACAAAAACGTTGGTTGGGTTTTAAAGTTGTCTTAACTGAATATGTCTTCCCTAATTTAAATTTCCTGCATACAGATTTTTTTATTATCCTCAGTTTTTGGGTGTGTGTTTGTGAACCGTTGCTTTGCAAGTATAGGGCACTATGTGTTTTGTCATCCAGGCTATAACAGCAGAAGGGCAACCATCTCTGCTTTTTGCTGTCATCACAAAAATAGAGATTTTTCCCTTTATACTGTCAGGAAACTCAGTATTTGAGACTGAACAGTTATTGGTTGATTAAGCAGCTCTTTGTAGACCCATGCGTGCATGATGATTTACATTATTTTTTAACATTATATATTATGATACCAATATGTTTCTTTTGTCCAGATTATAAATATATGATTTTCGGTTTTTTTTTTTAAGAAAATAGAAGAATAGAAGAGAACTTCTGAATTGTTATTCCAAACTTTTGGTCTTTTTTTTTGTTTTTTGTTTCCTAGATTTGCTTGCTTTGAGACTTGAGCTGCATGGAGTTATAAGGCAGCCCAAAGCCTTCCTGCAAGCATGTGGCATCTCAGATTTGTTGAAAAGAAATTCAGTAAGAGGAGCTCTCTGTGTGTAGAAAGATTTATAGTGAGAAGTAGAGACTGCATTAAAACTGAATGCATAGGCTCAGTATGCTAGTATGGCAACCACGCCAGATTTCTAAATCCAATGCAATAACTTTAGATATCATTTCTCCATCAAATAGTGAATTTAAAAATTGATTCTTTTACTTAGATATAGATGCAAAATACGTGCATAGTTTTTCTCTGTACTTGTGGTTCTCCAAGCACGTATTTTAGGTACATGTGCTAAATCGAACGATAACATGATTTATTATTGAATGTCCAAAATCCGTTTTCTCATATGGGAAAATATTCATACAAACTATATTATAAAAGTAATGTTTTGAAATATTTTTAGGAAAAAGAACCATCAATAAAACACATCCTCCAGTTATAGAAGTGGTACACCACTGTATTTAGTTGCTTTGGGCCCCAGAAGAAGCAGCAGATAGAAAAAGATCATAAGGACAGTGGTTATCATATTCAGTTGAAGAAACGAAATCCAATGTTGCATACTGGAGTCATATATACGTAGGTACAAAGTTAATGTGGTAGTGTCTTCAGTTTTGTAAAGCATTTTAAAGCTGAGAATGATTGAAATCCTGACTATTTGCTGTATCTTTTGCAAAAGTAAAATTAGAATTTTGCATTATATTATTAACATTTAAAGTAATGTATTAAAAAAATGCCTTGACTGATACCATTTTTACTGTAAATATTATCAAGGAATATTTTTCTACTCTGCTGCATGTGGTTCTTTTTTCAGAAGGGGACATTGCAAGTCCTGAATAATTTCGGAGCTATTGCATACCTGGGAATCTGCCATGCCTTCCTTCTTCAGATCTATCATGGTGTGATTTCTTATGTAGAGAGAGTCAGTCCCTGGGGGGATAACATGCAAAACCTCTATTGTCTTCAGTGGGGCTGTTGGTTTTTGTACCCTACTTATGTGTTAGGTATCTCCCAAATAAGCTCTTGAAAATTCTGGTGTCACTTGTAACAAACCAATGCTTTCCATATGCTTAGATAACATATTCACTCTTTAGATACTGTCACAAATGAATACAGAGACTCTCTGTTTCCCTTTTCTTCGAGCTAAATATGAAGTGGTGGTAGTAGTAAGATTCAGAGTTTCCTGGTTCAGTTATAAAGGCTGCATATTTCAGTCCTTTTCTTACAGATGAATGCGTTTTCCAGTGACACATATAGTAATGTCCTTTGAAAATTTACATAGGAAAGTTTGTCACTAGGTGGCAGAATTAGACTGTATTAGTACTAACATTTTTTATGATTTGTCCAGTTGACTTCTTTCTATTCCATAAATACCTCTTTGACTATACCCAGCATTCAAAATTATATAAAAGTTAAAATAAATTCTAATAAATGCAGCTCTTTTGAAGGAGTATCTTTTTAAAAGAGTAAGTATAGTATGCTGGGCTTCTGAATTGTTGTAAATACTTGATTAATAGTTCACTTTGGATTTGTGATAAAACCTGCTCTTCTGCTGAAATCTTTGCTCCCATATATTAGAATTATTTTAATATTGGAATCTGTAGATGATCTGTAAATGCAAACATGTTGTTCCCCTTTGGTGTTTTCCAAAGATGTATAATGTTCAGATATTGCTTTAACTACATGTGTAGGTGAGGTATTTATATGCACAAGTGTCTTTTCTTGTCTCTAAATGCCATTTTTCATATGAGAACAGCTAATTCACAGGCACAGTTAAGGTTACTTACAAATTAGGTTTTTCATGTGTGGGACAATTTTAAATCTCCTTAGTTGGGGACATAAGCAAAACTGAAAAAGTCTGCTCTAATTGGAAAAACAGTGATTATACCATTTGTATTCTGGTCTTAATTTATGACTTAACTTATATTGAAAAAAATCATTATGTTCCAATATAGATTATATCTTGGTGCCTAGATTTGACAGATGCATCAGTATGGGAGCAGTGATGCAGAACTTGAGGACATTTTATTTTGAGGGGTACTGCATATGTTTTGAAAACATTGTAGAAACATCTCTGATCATTTACTATGTGCTGAAACGTTTGGAAAGTGTTTGAAATATTTGAAGGAACATATGAGACTTTCTCTTCTTTTTAGAGGATATGCTACACAGCATGGCATTGGTGGCTGCCAGCCAAGAATGTCCTACAGGTATCGATTAAAGGTCACTAGCCCTAAAGGAGCTTTTGCTTATAGTCCAGTTATCTCTGTGTTCCCTATTAGAATGTAGTATGGATTTAAAATGATAATGAGGTGACTAATTCAAGGACTCCTTAGACAGATTTAAAAAAAAAAAGTTGGAATACTTAAAAAACGATGTTTTCTGAGCAGACATTAGTGAAATCACGTAATTTTACTTTAATACTCAGATTAACTAATTATGGACTAAAGTTATTCCGTAGATAAAATTATAATAGTCTCTAGAGTGCTCTCTAACATAAATTTAAAAATGAAGAATAAAATGTTACTCGATTTCCTTCTTCCTTTTTTTTTTTAATTATTTTTAAAATCTTTTTTCCTTAGCCAAGAATTGGTCGTTCAAGGTAAGCAGGTGGAAAAGCAGCTGTGTACTTTTTAATGTAGCCTATCTCATGCCTTCTGGAATTAGGAAAAATACAGTTATGATACCAGAAATGTTTCTATCAATGAAAGTGCAGACATGCATGCTCTTTCCTGTGACTTATTTAGCATTTTTTATTGAGAATATAACTTACATTTCCTTCCAGGTGTCCGAGACACTGGTCAGTGAATACCTTGCCTTGAACATGTTGTACTTCTGAAGATGTTAAAAATTGCTCTTGGAGGTGCTCAGTGGGATGAGACCAACTACAGAAAGGGTGTTCTTAAGCAGACAGAAGCAAGCATAACTTCTGTAACTGGCAGATGTTCAGCTATCATGAAAATAATATAAAAATCATTAACAATGAAAATAATAATTTTATAATTTTTTTCAATTAAACATCCTCAGCCTTGAATAATGTCTGCTTGGAATCAGGCAACTAATTTGCAAGTTTTTCAGAAGTTCTAGCTGGTTTTGCTTATTTTTAGATGACACCTGAAATGACTTCAGGAATTAGTTTTTTACCATCAGCCTTTTTCATTAAATCTCCAAGTTGGCATTGCAGATGTTTTTTCCACAGTGAAGGAGACCTCTCCTGAAATGTCAACATATGTTTTTATAGAAGCTTTTGATGTTTAAAACCAATAGTGTTCAAGAATTGTTGTATGGAATATTTGAGAGACTTAGATGCAGTAAAGTAAGCTTAAGCAGATTCATTTGTTTCGAAGCAGATTTTCCAAAGCTGAGACTTATTTCTTCATGCGTTTGTAACAAACCTTCAGCTTTTCAAGTAATCAGAGCTTGCTTAAAATAATTTTTTTAGTTGAAAAGTATTACTGTGCAAGTTGCCCAGATCATTACAGGCAGCATCTAATCTCTGGCATAACCTAAGCAATACGATTTTCTTTTCAAGTTCTTGCTCGTGGCTGAACTGGAATAACTGTGGAGAATCCACTACAGTAGTAGGTAAGTTGTTCCAGGGATTAATTACCCCTGTTAAAAAAGGACACCTTGTTTCTGGTGTATCCTTCATCAGTTTCAGTCTCCAGGCAAAGGCAGAGTAAGATGCATTGACTACTACATTGAAGAGCTGAGAAGTCATGATCAGTTTTTGCTCCCTGTTCAGAGACTTTCTAACTGTCTTCAAGATTTTATATTTCATAACTGCACAAAGCAGAAATCTCTTTAAGTAGTTTTGCTCTAGGTTGGTTGCATTGCAGATTATACCATGCTGGTTCATGGCAGTCCTCTGCTTGATCTAACATCCAGAAAGTCTTAATACTAATGTCTCAGTTCGTACTATCTAATATACATCTACATAATATATGTATATACATATATAAAACACACATACTGACACTACACATGTGGACTAAATAGAAAAGGAAGTATAGTTTAAGCCTGAAATAACTTGTTGCACCAACTCTTTTTTGTTACGGTTTATTTCTGATTCACATTCAAAATATTTTAACTCTGATTTTAAAAATAGTGTCTGCATATCATACACAACAAAACAAAATACGTTTCTAATTTGTATTCAGCTGGAAAGATGTTCAGTAAATCAGAAAAGAAACCACTCTTTTTGAAAGAAGTTTTCTCTCCCCCTTTGGTAAAGTAGAAGAGAATTCTGCTTAAATGAAGCATGCAATTTTAATCAATTGTACCCTAAGAAAAGAAGACAAACAGCTGCTTCTTGTTAATTGGTGAATGTCTTCACCAGTGGACTCATCATCTATTCACTGCTTTCAATGCAGCCTGAAATTCTGTAAGTAAAGGTGTTATCACCGTGTGATATGACTGCCTGCACATTTGGAGCTAAGCAGCTCAGATAATACATGAAGAATTTATTTCAAAAGACAAATATGTGACCTTCACCCTCACAGATTCATTGTTTTCATCTAATAATCACATTTCCTGCGAAAGGTCAGATCTCTTGTGTGAAACCAAGGGAAAAATGTTTTTAATCTCCCTAGCTGAAAGATTAATTTCTTGTTAAAAATTATACCAAACTCTGAAGATTTCCCACTCTGAAAAAGGATTCTCATGTAGAACCAGAGGCTCTTGTGGGTTGGAAGGGACCTCCAGAGGTCATCCAGTCCAGCCTTCTGCTCATATGGTATCTAGCTACAGCAGGTTGCTCAGGGCCTAGTTCAGCTGAGTTTTGAAGCTTTCCAAGGATGGAGATCCCACAGCTTTTCTGTGCTCCAGTTCCAGTGTTTCACCACCTCATGCTAAAATAGTTTCCTTATACCAAGTCAAAATTTCTCGTCATCCAAGGTGAATGTGTTACCACCCCTCCTTCCATTGTGCACTTAAGGGAAGAGTCTCTCCACCCTTTCTGCACCCTACGGTAGGTAGCTGAAGGCAGCCCTTAAAGTCCCCCTCCTCACCTCCTCTACTAAAGAGAAGCAGCCCAGGTCCCTCAGCCTCTCCTGGAAAGCCATGTGCTCCAGCCCCTGGCCATCTTGGTGGCCTACTGCTGGACTTGCTTCAGTACGTCAGTGTACTTCTTGTACTTCATTTCTTATTTTCCTTGTCGTTGTATTTCCAATCACCTGTATTGTATCCAACCGTAGCTTCTATTTTTCAAATGAATTGCCTCTGTGAATCCACACCATGGTGACTGTGGGAACTACGTGGCTTGGCATCCAGGTATGTGTGACCTTTACAAGGAAGTTTAGCAGAAGTGACTCCAAGGAAAAAAAAGTTTTGAAAGCCATTTTAAGTGCAGATACACTAGTATAAACAGGAAAGTGAGTACAAGTAGGTAATCGTGATTGCATCCGATTGTCCATTTATGTTATGTCAGTGATTTGAAACTGTAAAATATGATTTGTTTGGTTCAGCTACTTCACCTACTAACTTGGTACATTACTGGCTACCGTTCATCTAGGTATGTATTATAAATCAAGGAGGAAGAGGGATGTAAACATTTTGTACCTGTCATTTGTTTGACCTTGTCTTCGCCCTCCAATCTAGTGGCTCTGTCCCAATCAGTCCATACATGTCTTCTCCATCTTAAGCCTTTTATCTCCTTTTTCCTTTTCTCCGTATGTCTTCTTTTAGTTGTATTTATTTTCCACAAGCTCTCTGTTGCTTTAATTTATAGCTCCTCTTTTGGGTTGGGGTTTTGTCCTACTCCCACTTTCTGACTTCTCATTTGCAAGTTTGCAGTGGAGTTGCACAGTTTTCCAGGGAAGTATAACATAGACTTCAATTCAGCTTGACAAAATTTTGAGTGTTTTCTTCTTCTTTTTTTCTTGTTCTTTCATACTTTTCCTCTCTTGTCTTGTTCCCTTCTGTATCTCTTTTTCTTTTCCTTCTCTTGCAAGTAATTTTAGCAGCTAAGCACTATCACTGTGCTCAATTGTTCTGTTCTTATCTTTTGTTTTGCCGTTGCCTCTAGGTTTGACCTTCATATTTTGGTTCTGCAACTTGTTTCTTAGAGCCTTTGTCCTTATTTCCTCTCTTCACACATGGAGTGGCTGTTAGGGGCCTCTCCTCTCTATGTGATTCTGGGACTATTCCAGTGTTACGTATTTACCTGAAAAATACTTGCTTTGCGTTACCTAGCTAATAAACACAAAGAACTATAAAAATGCAAAATCCAAACATAAGCTTTGATTTTGTTTTAATAAAATAAGTTACAATCAATTGGTAAGCAAAAGGATACAAACTCTTCATTTGATCATATTTTGTTTCCTTTAGAAGGTATTTTTAAGACAGACTCTGAAGCCATTTCAAAGCCTCCAAAGAAGGCCATACCTGAAATATTTTGTCATATTAATATCAGTTCTTATCACAACTTTGAATAATACATGACATGAAACATAGCTAGCTGAAAATTGTGATATGGGTTCTGTTGTTTGCATAAATAAACTGGAAACTAAAAGATAACAGAACATTGTGTTATGGAACATGAAGATTAATCATCCACCAGCAGTAACTTATTATGCAGCTAAAATTAATTTGTCCAACTATTTTTTTGAAAAAATGCTTTGTGCTTTACTTTCTATAGGAGAACCAATGAATGGAGATCAATTTCATTGGCTGTTAGTGTAAACAATGTAGAGGCAGCTTTTTACATTCTTCAAGGAGGGTAAGAAAATGTTCTGGTCTAAAAGAACCGATTTAGAAGTGTTAAATAGCATTATTATGTTATTTAAATGTTTTAATAATGGTGTTATACAATGTTCTGCAAATGTTATTTACATTATAATTGCCATTATAATGTTGTAATACCATAAATGACACGCTATTGTACTTCCAAAATTCAATTATCAGTGTATCTTCTTTTACATCAGGCTTAGCTGTTATATTTGCAAATTTTAGCTAAGACTTACTCTGCAAGCATTCATATTGAAGCAAAAAGAGACAGAAGAATGGAAGTGGAAAAGACAGGTAGAGTGTGAATATATTCCCTATATGATATGTAGAGACTATATGGCATATAAACATTGATATATGCCTATATATATCAATATCTATATTAAAATATATGATGTATTTTTTATGTCATTGCTTTTTCATATCTGGAGATAGTGATTTATAATCTAGTTTAGATCCCAGTTAAAAAATATCTGGTTACTTTTTGTCTTGGGCTGGCTGATACTTTCCAGATTTTGCTATAGGCGTTGAAGGTGAAAACAATTAAATGCTCATTCAGACCCCTGGCTGGAGGTCACCATTCCCTTAGCCCATGCGTGGCACTGTGCAGGTTCTCATCTGCTTAGTTTAAGCCACTTGGTTTAATATCCAGTGAATGTGGCTGGAGCTGGTTGAACTTGCCCTGAAGTAGATCAGAGTTTGCTTGCAGAGTCTCTGGAGGGGACGGTGATTTCCAGCCAGAGAATTGGTATCAAGCAGCTGAGGGATAATAGCACTCAGCCCCGTAGCTCTGTCTCTAGCACAATGGTGCGTCTGTGCCTTCATGTCCGTGTTGTTCAGGAAACTGGGGGGCTTTGATAATCCGCTTTTGCCTCAGTCCTGAGCACTGAAGGGTGTAGGTCAGAAGTGATGTCTTTTAGATGGGATCTAAAGAAAGGAACCTTCTGCTGTATGCATTCTTTATGTATTACTGAAGGTCTGTATGTACTCGGCTCTAACCAATAATGATTTATTTTTTCCCTTCACTAATGCACGTATGTATTCTTAGATTTGCAAAGAAAGAAGTCAAACAAAATTAGTAGCTTTATTTAAAAATGGCTGTCCCAAACTACACTCTAGCAGACTTCCACATAACACAGGAGCACTGCCAGATAATCAGCAGGCATCCTTTTCTGTGTCAGACCTCTCCACTTCATGTACATTTTGTGAGGGAGTTGCTTGAAGAAAATCGATTTCTCCATATTCAAAAGCAAAGAAACACTGTACCTCACTGTACACTGTGCTGTGTGTCCTACCTTCCCTTGTATCCTGAAAGTAGTATTATGCTATTTTCTTTGAAAATCCAGTATGTAGTCAAATGCCAGTTTCTGTTTGTTGTAGGTCACTTTTTAAGTCCCTTTTACTGAAGGATTAAAAAGCTGCAGTTAAGTAGCTCAGGTAGACGAGTTCAGTGTGCTGGATGTGCAGAAGCACTGTTTAAAAGCATCATGCTGAAGAAAGAGGGAAGTGGCTCTGTGTTAATCTGCATTAGGCATTGCTCTTCATTTACAGAATTTAAGGAATTTTCTGTTGACTAGGTGGTACTGTCCAAATAATGTCATTTTAGTTCTAGGGTTCTGTAGGTGGGTAATTACGTCTGTAATTTCTAGGCTGTTACTAAACGCCGCCTCCATCCTGTGTGTTAAAGGGCATCAGCTAGGTAGTCCAATGGCTTAAATTGCAGAACCTCAGCGTAAAGACTTCTTTTGGGATTTGGCAGATGTTTCTTAGTTAAACTGTAAATCCATAAAAATCCTTGTGTGCTGATTGCTGCATTGTTTGACACTTATTCAACCCTGATGGTTGGCAATCACAGAACTGATGATCGTGGGGAGGCTGATAAAATTGTTGTTAGCCTCCAGCAATCCTATGCTTAAAACCTGTATTCCTTGTGACGATTTTTGTTAACTGCCTTGGCTTTTTCTTCCCTGGGCTCTGGTCATCCACAGAAGTTATTTCTCCTAACTGGAGCTTCATACTCTTTAGTAAATAACTTGTGCGCACATTCTTGCAGTGTTGTCATTTACTTATCTGGTGGGTCAGCCACCCAAGTTCTGTAGGTCTTTCCCTTGGAGCATCCCTGTCTCTGTCAACTACCTTCTGCTGATTTTCCCATTATTTTGGTAAACAGTGCTGGTTTTACTGGGCAGCTTTATGCCCCACATGCAGCTGTGCTGTTCTGCAAGGCAATTTGATAAATTGTGCAGGATGGAATGGTTTTGCTTGGTTTCTTTCATGACTTGCCCACCATTCTTGGCTTAAAATGTTTCAAGAACTGGTAGGCTCACTCTCTCTATTTTCTTACACATATTGTCCCAAAGTTTTTAAGCTTTCTTCTGTGTTCATTGAAGAAGTGGGTGTTACGATTTAGTGTCTTTGCTTGAAAAAAAATGTATTGTGTCATGTTTTCATCTCTGTCAAACCACATATCTGCAGCCAAGGAGCCAGGGTTTGAAAATTTTCTGAGCTTATGAAGTATTTCAGGTTTTCTAGCTAAAATCACTCTGCAACTCTATATTCAATGGATACAGTATTGTAAAATAGGATAGTTACTTTTGCTTGTTGAAATAAAGTTTTTAGACTAAATATCTGAATTGTGAATTGCATTTACTCACTCAGCCAGCTTGTTTAAGCGTGGTATGTGACATGCTTTCAACACCGTCCCACGGGCCTCATGTGCAATTCTTTCTAAAAATCCATTTTCTGCAGTGTCAGCTGCACTGTGACTCTACGGCTGACTGTTTGAGGATGATGGACAGTGGTCACACTTGCATGCTGCTTTCAGCTTAATTTGCTTTATTTACATTTTTACTACATATTTAGTAAATGTATTGATATGGTGTAGAATTATTATATCAGTGACGGGGTAAACCAGTATAATATTGTATTTTGAATCGCGTTATACATTGCTATATCCAAAACAACAAGACTTTTAATGTGAATGTAACCATAATGTAGCTGACATTTTGCATATTAATTTCCGTGGCGGTTGGTCTGCTTACTAGTGGGATAAATACATCCTAGTACTTGGTAAAGCACTGTGATAAATAGAAATGATTTCTCATTTAGAAATGAAAAAAAAATCAACAGAAAACTTCAACTACTGGTAGCTGGAACTCGGTTTTGACATGATTGACACAGAAACGTTATTTGGCCAAGCACTGCATTGAAGATAATTGCAGATAATTAAGCACCAATCAGATTTGGGTCTGACTGTAATACACAGAACTGAAAAAAGGTATATGTCACAGGAAAAAAAGAAAGTTTTCTACATCAGCATAGTGAGATTTTTGCAGTAGCCATCCAGCTAGCAGGGGAAAAATTCTTATTACACTGAGGACTGTATGTGCTAAATTTTTGAAAGGCATAAAATAATATGGTTGCTTGTAATAGCAGGAGGCTGGACTTGAAGACCTGGAAGATCTCTTTAAGTCCTGCATTCTTAAATTTTAAGATACATATATATGTATATATTTCTACTATATATAAACATACAGTATCACATGAGAGGTGCAGTGGAACCATGCTGAGTGAGGGACAAGAGAAGAGTCATAGTAGCAGAGGATGTCAGCTATAAATCAACACAATCATCTGATATTTTCATCATTTAGGAAAATCAGTGAAAGAATAATCTCTGATGAGATATTTTGTAGGCTAGAGTGCTACAGTATTATATGGTTCTTTCACAGTTTTTTTATTTTGTATTACTCTGATCAAAAATTATTGTATCTATTTTCATTTCCTATTATGGTTAAGGTATTGAGAACCAGAATGATGTTAAACTAAATGAAGAAGTGGATCATCTAAGAAGCACTGGTGTGGCTAGTACAGTTAATGATCTTGTTGAAAGCATCTGAAGCACACTATTCAATAAAAAAAGAGAAAAGATGAGGGTGAAAATGCAAGACAAACAGCTGTTAGTCTGACGTTTTAAAGTTCACTGACACCTTCAGTTGGTCTAATCCTATAGATGCTTAAAGTCTACCGATGACCTGACAGCAGACATGGACTCAAGTGAGAGAGGTTTCTGGCTGGATATGAGAAAGAGCTCTTCACCATGAGGACTGCCAAGTAGTGGAACAGGTAGCACAGAGAGGTTGTGCCCCAGCTTTATCCCTAGAAGTTTTCAAGACCGAACTAGACAAATCCCTGAGCAACCAGTCTGACTTCAGAGCTGCTGCTGCTTTGAGCAGGAGTCAGACTAGAGACCTCCTGAGGTCCCTGCCAGTTTTTATGATCCTATGATTAAGGCAGTTTAGACATTTGCTGAAAAAAAAAAGGTGCAGAGTTTAAGATCTTGCCATTTGTGCTAGAGATAATGCTTAACTAGAGAGCTGATGGAGACATTAAACAGCTGGTGAAAGCTGTTCCAGGCACACACACACTTGACTGTATTGAAGCATGCGAAGAGCTATCACAGAGACCTATCTGCTGGGTTTATTTTAGTGGTTAGTGCCACTGACTTCCAGCAATAGCCGGTACAGAAATGCAGTAACAAAGCTCTGGAGAATAAAACTATCTTAAATACCTTTGCCTTTTAAGTATGAAAAGGGTGTTTTAAGAATTTACCCAAGGAGAAAGAAACCTATTTTCAGAGCTGCACTTTGTCTCTTTTGGAATAGAGGCAGAAGCCCAGGTCCTTTAGGTTTCATCAGTTTCCAGCTGATATCTGGAAATACAAGGGTCACACCCTTGCACTGGAGTGGGAATTGAGAATTCAGTAGGAAGAAGAATGACATTCAGTGTAAAATGGAGATGATGTAGTCACATCCCCTTTCTGAACTAATGGATAGTTAAGGCAGTAGGAGAGTAGAGATTCAAATGGATTTCTCAGCGCTTGTTCCTGTGCTCATGGCTGTCCTCTTACCCTCCTCTGAAGTGAGGCGACCCTTCAAGAGGTTTCAGAAAGCTCTTAGGAGTGCATCAAGCTTTAAAAATATATTTATGGTGTTATTCTTTGTCTTCTCAAGGACAAGTATTTTCAGTTCTCTCACAGAGTTAAGCTACCATTGGTACATTTTTACTCTTATTCATCAGAAATTTGCATGGTAGTGAACACACTTAAATTTTTTTGAACAGTGATAACGATGTCCTGGTTTTGCAGCAGGTTGATTTCCTTTTCTTCTGTATTTTTAATACTATAGCCTGATGTTAGCTGCTTTTGCTGGTCACCTGGATATGGTTAAGTACCTGAGATCAAAGGGTGCTTCTTGGGAAGCCAGAGATCAGGGTGGCAGTACAGATTTGCCCTGGGCTGCAGGCGGAGGACATTGTCATGTTATTGAACGGATGATTGATGATGGCTGTAATGTAGGTGTTTTACCTATACCTATACATTTAGCAGAGAAGTCAGCATTGTCCCAAATGTGAAGAGGTTAATCTTAGATACCCATGTTAGTCCTGCACTGATACATTTCTGAATCCTTTGGGCAAAGGAGTGTTGCTGCCTACTGGAAACTCATTTGCCTGAAAGGACGATGACAATGGCATGGGTTCAGAAAAGTGAAGAACTGTGAAAATGACTGAAAAATGGAGAAGTGGATAAAACCCTGCTAGTAAATAGAGTAAGCTCTAAGACTTTAGGACAGTGATGCTTCCATTGTAGCGGTCTTGCAATTAGATCTCTCCTCTTTAGCTATATTTAATTAATGGGAAAATAACAGTTCCTTAATAGGGAACCGGGAGTAAGGGAAATTTTCTCATTAGTAGTTGATACAGGATATAATAGGGAACCTTCCTTGCCTAAAATTGTACATTTTTAGTTTTAATAAAAGTACGGTGTTTTGTTTTATTTGGCAGCTTCCATGAAACAGGAGATAGGCAGGATTGCCTGTTTTTGGTTTCGCATCATAGAGAGACACAAACGTGCATTAGCAAACAAAAATGGACATATTTAGTAATGGCTCAGTAAATATTAGCAAATGGATGGTATAATTTAATCAACATGGTTGCAGTTGATAAGGTGTTGAAAAGCTCTGCTCAAGACTGCTGGGAGGCTAAATGAAAAGCTGAAGATTCAGAGATAAGGATTGATGGATATAACGTCATTCTAATTGAGAATAGTGGAGAACCTAAAGCACTGAAAAATTAAATTGATGACCTGTAAAACAAGCTTAGATTAAGAAAAAAATGTCAGATTGATAGAGGCTCCTGCAGGAATGCAGACAGAGCAAGGAGCAAGAGAAGACTGGGTATGTGTTGGGTAAGGTTAAGTTTTGCCTAATGGCTTTCTTAAAGATAGTCAGGATAATACGTGTTATAAGAGTATAGGTGTCACTCAAAACCTGTATACTGTAGGATAGAATTTAATCTTGTATTTCTTCTATAGAATTGAAGGTAAGGCTGGGTTCTTCTCTTCCCTTACAAATCCCCTTTCTTCCCAGTGCTGTCTTGTTTGGGATCTGTGCTGAGATTCTCTGTCCCTCAGCTCACATCACTCTGCAGCCAGCGTTAACCTAAGCACATGGTTGCTCAGTTCTGGCCGTTCTCCGGGGTGAGGGAGAAGTGCTGCTTGACTGTCTTTGGAAGAAGGTAGAAGAATATACACTATGAAATGGTTCTGTGAAATGGCGATTTGGTGTATATGACAATATCCCAGCTCTGGAGAGCAGGGTGGAGCAGAGCACCCTCATTATTTACTCAGCCATCAGTAGGTTACCAGAGCTTTGGTCTTAATAGCTTTAATGCTGCTAGATATTTGTTATACTAGTAATTTTATGACTAAGATACTTATAAATATATAATTTTTATTACTTAATGTATTTGTAATGCTGTACAGTACATCATACTATTCACGCTTATGATTTGATGCTTCAGATGAGAAGGAAGAAAAAGTTATTTACTGGGAACTGCAGTTCTTTGGGAGGCATTGCCCCTGCACACGTTCTGCTGCAGGTAAACATATCTTGAGAGGTGAAGTTTGGAAAACTTTCCGGTTAGCAGTAGCTGCTGAGAGGCATTTGTCTTGACTTTTTTTCATGCTGTTTCCAGAGTATAAAGGGTAGTAATGTTTTTTGTTCTTCAAAAGACAAGAGACTTGGAAGAGGAAGAGCAAGATGCAGGATAATGCCTCTCCAAGAACTGTATTGCACTGGGAAATAACCTTTCTTTAAGCTTTTGCTCATTTTCTTGTTGTATGGCGGTTGACTTTGGGCTGCTATTGGAGATGATTGTCAGTTGGAAAACTGCCATATTCAACACATTCTCTGGAACTTCCTTGCAGCCATAATGTCTTTACTGTTGCATTTTTGCATCCTCAGTACTTGGAATAGGCACATTCTGTGAGAGAGACTCCGAGTGACTATAGTGTTACTCAAGATAGGGATTGTTATGGCTTTTGATTTCCACTCTGGCTTCTTCATAGACTTCTATAGAAAAATTGGTCCTTACTTTTTGGTGTGGAGGGCTTGTAGCTGTACCCATTCTGAAGGAGTCAGATGGTGAATGTGTTTACTTGGATGAGTTTCTGATAGCACTAACTGGGTCCTCAAGGAGACATTATCCACACAAAAAACAACTTAGAGGATCTGTGATTAGAATTTGGTGCTGGGAAAAGTACTGACTTTGCACTAATAAAGTTTTTTAGACAGAGGAAATAGTCATCATTGGCTGAAGTGGTGAAATAAGAAGTGAGTAACGTTGAAGTTCCAGCAGCAAACAGACCTCTCAGTGGAAAAAATGTTTTGGTTACAGCCTTCAGAAACTTCAGTACGTTGCAGTTGGGGGGAATGTAAACAGTCAGTGCTGAGAGGGTGTTCAGGTGCAGCTTCACAGAATGAAGAAACAAGGTCTCAGGGTGTTTCAATACTCTAGAAAAGTCAAAGTTGTAGGAAAGGAGAAATCTGAAATCTGAGCGTATTAGAAGTGTAATGCATCTATTCCAATCAATCCATTTAACTCTCTTTCCTGTTATTTATGATGGTGCTTATGGATATTATTAGTGTACATCTGAGGTTGCAAAGCTTCATGACAGAAACTAGAGACAAAGGGGGGAAAAAAGAGGGGAAAAAAAGAAGAGATTCCTTAGAGAGGCTTGTATAAGATCTTCCTTTGTAATCAGCTGTAGGCCTGGGATTGGCTTGAATGGCTGAACAAAACATGGTCTGGCAAGAGAATTGTGCCCCAGCAAAATTTGTGCTGCTGTACTCTGGAGGTGTAAGCCGACACTGGGAATTACTCAAGTAGTAAATCTGGAATTTGGCTTTATACTCTGGCCTGGCATAGCAAATGAGCTGTACCCACAGTGTGCTTCTAGGGACCTGGGGCTCTCCTCACTTGCGGAAATACCATGTGTGCCCCTCTGAGCCAGGCACAGTGCCGCCGTGGGAATGACTCGAATCCGCATGCCTTGGAAAAACAAAGATAATGTTCAAAAGACAGCCCTGGCTGAAATAACAAGGGAAAAAGAAGCTCATTCATCTAGAGGTTTTAGATAAGATTGGCTAGGGGAGACGTAAGTCTGTCAAAAAGACAGCACAGCACAAAGAGGATACAACAAAGGAAGGAATGAATGACAGAAGAAGACCCAAAAATGATAAAGAGGGAATATGTGAAGAAAGGGTATGCTGGATGTGGAAGGGCCAAGACTGTACAGACTATTTTGAAGAGAACTGAATAGCAAAATATGAGTCTGAAGGTGCTTATTGAAGGGCTGCTAAGGTGCAGGTATGCTCTGTGGGTGTTGCTAAGACAGAAGGATCTTCGGCCTCACCTGCGGGTTGCAGTACGTGCGCTCCCTCAGGCGATGGGTAAGGATGCCCGTGCTTGAAAGTGGAAATGCAAGCTTCAGGAGGTTAAAAACATATGAGTCATTAAAGCTGTTGTCCTGTAGTTTGTTATGGCTTATTGAATGTTTGAGAATATTGGAATTCTATGTAATCTCTCTGCTCTAGTAAATCCAGAGGATTTTCTGTTTTTGGAGCTGTTATTTTTCTTTAATTTAGGTTAGTAATTTAAGGGAATAGGTTGAAAACAACTGGAAAGGAAGGAAAAGTCCAAAATTTATCCAAAATACATTTTTAGGGAAAAGAATTGTAAGCACTGAATGTATTAATTGCATGAATATGTTTTTTCATACATTCCTAATACACTTCAAAATTATGCTAGTGATAAACAAGGAGGAGTTTGATTAATTTTTGCAGCTGTTCCTTACCTATGTTTTTATATACATATGTAAGTCTCATGCAGACTACTTGGGCATTACCTAAAAATTCTTTCAGACCATCTGTTTGGTGCAGTTTCCAAGTTACTAGGCTTTACATACTGCCAAAATCAAATTAATGGTTTCTGTACCAATCTAATGACTCTGCATTGCATCCTTGTGTGGGCTGTAAGTAGCAACAGGGGTATTAAAGTGCTTTGGTACTTTATGCGTTATTAAAACCTTAGTCCATACTTTAAGGCCAGTCACCAGCACCCCGGATTAGATTGGTATAGGACGTAGATTATACCTTTCAAACAGTATTTAGGGTTATTGTTTCAGTATGTGCTCCTTGGACTCCAGGAGAAAGTTCCCAGGAGTGCAGCTGCAACAGCTAGTTGTTGAGATTGTTTCCTCGGATATTTTTTAGGATCTTATTTCTAATGTTGAAGATCCTGCAAAGTATTGATTATTACGGTTCTCCTTCAAGTCTGTGGTCGCGACTGGGGTTGCACAGTATGAATGCATGTTGGCATGTGGCAAGTAACATAATGCAACTCCTCTGAAGTTCTCTTCTTAAAACTTACAGGTACCAGTATTAAATAATCAAGGAGAATTTGTTCTATTGCTGCTGGAAAGCAGAGAAGAAACTGCTGTTAAAAATGAGATAGCTAAAGTAAACATAGCTTTCTCTCTTTTTTTATTTTTAAAAGGAATATGCAGCTGGTTTTGTCCTTCAGTATTGTAAAGGGCTTCTGGAAGACTGGAAGCTTTCACAGGCAGATATGGGTAATTTCAAAATATTGATTTTCTGGATCTGGCTTTATTTTTTTTAAATGTATTTCCTTCTCCATTTTTTGATTATTTTTGTTTGTTTGGAGCTTGGTCAATTTGTTAGAAGACAAGAAGAAAAAACTAAGAGAAAAACTGCTATTTCCCTGTCTTCCAGCTCAGAGATGGGTGACTCAGATAACTCAAAGAAGGTGGGGGTTTTTCCACCAAGAAAGTGAAAATATGAAAACCAGACCTCAGTTAAGTGCTGTAACTTGCCTGTTTCACCTCTAGTATTTAGTTTTCTGGGTCCTTGGCATTCATTAAATTGTGGAGCTCAGCCTCCTCTTCAGCATGTTCTCCTGTATTCAAGTGCATCTATGGGATTTACAGTCACTGTTTTCTTATAACAAAAGCAAAAACCTCTTGCATGCAGAGTTAGATGCAAAGCAAGAAATTCAAATAAACAAACATGCTTTTTGGCATTCCCCTGAGGATATCACAAGCTGCCTTTAGGCTGCTGGAAATTAAATACTGAATTATTTTTTTCTTCTCTACTGCTTCCCTCTCTTCTTCAAGACCTTTTTTACTTTCATGACTGTCTCTTTAGTAAATAAAAAATTCTCATTTGTTACCCAACCTTGTTAATACTCATCTTTAAATTTTCCAAGGATATGCTTCTTTGCTTCAAATCATGAGCAAATATTTGCTTGTGCAGCAAATTCAGCTTCAGCTCTAGAAGTGAAGAATATGTTCAAGGTGTTGGGGCATCTAATATTCTAATATTCTTGCAGAAAGTGTAGTAGGCTACAACTAATCTGATATATCTTTGTAAAACTTTACTTTAGCTTTTGGCTTTCAAAATTAAAAAGTAATTTACAACTTTAATAGGAAAATAATCTGATATAAATGATCCGAGGTCTTTTTGGACCTGTGAGGCAGTGACACTGATGGGAAGGTAAAAATGAATTGCCACTGTTCAGTTCTACTCAGAAGAAGATACTCTTCCCTTTAAAGATGTAAACCCTTTATTTTTGCATTTGACTTAGCCTGGCCTAATTTACTTAGCAATGCCCTAATTTACTTTAAATTATTGTATTATTTTATGTATGGTGTTATTGTATGTAGCCTGCTCTGAAAGAGTCCTTGAACAAAACCTTAGAGGAAATGATGTTTTTGTATCAACACATTTTTAGTAGGAGGCCATGTTGATTGCACAGATAGAGAGAAATGGTGGTTAATTCCTGCAGACTCATGAGGAATATTTGTGTTTTAATACAAATAGCATTAAATTTTCACAGTGGGAGGACTGTGTAGAAGGTAATAGGACACTGTAAACTTTGAGAACAGGGCATAGAAATTATATGTTAACTCATCTTAACCACAGCTAGCATTTGATGGGTGTGTGCACATTATAACATGAAATATGCATAGAATAGCATTGAAAACATTTTTAAATGAAATGTTGTAGTGCTCTCAGGTACTTGCTTTGTTTTGAAATGGCCATGCTACTTGGCACCCAAGGAATAGCTTGTGCAAGTTTACAGGGTAACTGTATGTCAAAATACAAAGTTTGCTCCAAGAAGAAGTAACTTTCATTTTTTGATAAATTCTAATCAATATTTGTTACCTTTCGTGATAATGAAAAATGCAACGTGGCTTTCTCTTTACTTCTTGTTGCCAGAACAGCAAATACATTCATAGAGAAATGCTATTGAAAACTGAAAGTGGAAATTAAAATACAATTAAAAAAATAATTCCGTAAGTTACTTGAACACTTCACAAGAAGAACACTTATTGCTGAAACATTTTACTTTACTGGGGAATATACTAGTATCTCCCTGTGATATTACTTCACTATCCGCTTCTTATATATAGATAGCTTTAGAAAAAGGGAAAAGGACCATATTTCTAGGATATGCTTTAAGCTATTCCCTTTTTTTTTTAGGTCATTTTTAAATAAGAAAATATTTCTAGCATTCCTACTCCTTTGGGATAGTATCTATAAGGAAAACTGTTAACTCAGCATTTAAAAAACAACCACCAAAACCTTCCAAAGAAGCCACAGCAAATTACGGAGCCCAGTTTTCTGTTAGTTCTTCTTTATGTGATGCAGACTTCAAACTATAGTGCTTTAGGAAGTTTTCAGAGAAACCTGGACATGGACAAAAGAGTGTGATTTACCAGAGCAGAAAATGGGAGGAAACAACTCAGGAGGATGTGAGTGAGATCAGAAACCTGCTGCCTGGGAAGTGGGAATGGCAGGCAAGGAGGCTTGGACGGGGTCACAGAGATCGGGAGGGAGTCAGAAAAGTCCATCTGGCTGCGATGGAGCCGAGCTGCAGGACTTCTGTGCTCTGTTTGCTGGCAGCAGCATCTGTGACACTGATAATCAGATACATGCTTTGTCTTCTAACCGCTGCTGCTTGTGGAAGGCCATCTATTGCTGCTGCTTATGACAAAAAAGGGTGGTCAGGTAGAGTCAGGCATGCCATAAGGTATGATTTCTGTGTTTTGGGGGTTGAAAAGGCAGTCTTAGATGTCTCTATATCAAGTAACATCAAGATTGCAAAGCCAAGCATTGAAAAATGCAAAATTAAAGGTGTTTTTTTTTTTTTTTAATAATACAATCCTTTCCTCCAAATAAAGCATTATCTTATATATAGCATAATCAGCTATTTATTTTTTCCCCACAGGGTCATTTGCACAGAAATAATGCAAAATGAAAGTAATAGTACATACACATTGCTTACATTTTCTACAGTGGAAATGCAGGTAATGATTCCCCAGCTCTTGCAAATTTGCCAAAACCTGCAGAGCAGAGAGTTGGAAGCTTTTTAAAATTGCTGGCATGCTCGCACACAGCTGAAACACAGCTAATGTGAGGCCGTTCCATGCCATATACTTAAGATCTTGAGAAGTGACCTGTCTGGTGTACTTGCCCAAAGCTAATTCTGGCCCATGGAGAAGCAGGTAAGCTACTTCTGCAGTACTAAATTTCTGCTCTGTAATCACTCGAACACCGGCTGCTGTGTGAGACTTTCTACTTAATGGTAGTCACTTTATACTCTGTCCCTACCACATGCTCTTTCTGTGCTCCGCTCTTTCTCTGGTTTCAGTTTGCAGGATAGCTAATGGCTTTTTTTCTGAATAGGATGCTTTTCTTGGTTTAACTGATGGGCTTTTATTTAGCAAATCCCCTCCTTTTTCAATTCGTTTTAACAGATGGAAAATGTTCTGGGAATATCTACATATATAAACATCAGTGACATGCCAATGAAAGGTGCATACAAGAAAAAGGCAATGTCTATTGCGTAGTATTTTTTTTTATTTGATATGTGTACTTGAAGCAGTGAGAACTTAAATACAGAAAGATGCCCTTTTCTCTTAGCATTCTGGCATTTTCTTAACCATTTGGGCAATTACACAGGCAAAACACCAAATATAATTACGAATGTATTTCTTGAGAGATAGTACTTTAACACTGAGCAGATCAGCTCTTGAATTATCAGATTGTGTTTGCTTGAAGCACCTTCACGTGGAAGATTCTACTAGAAAAGCACACGTAAGCTAAAAACCTGCCACATAGTTTTTCCTGGATTGTGAACAGTTTAGCAACTGAAGTTTAACTGAAGGATTGTAAATGAATGGTTCATAAAATGGTGTGCTGGTTTATCTGCATTTATACGGAGTGAAACAGTCTTTAATGACATATTAAACAGTTAATTACTCACCAATCCTATTTTTTTTAACAGTAGCACCTTTTCAAATAAAAAATATGCTTTGTATTTTTAGATAGCTTGCCTTGAAGTGTTTTTAAAACATTTCTGCTCCTTCTCTTAGTTTGATTGTTTAGAATCATGGGAAACACTTTGTAGTGTTATATTTAAAAATATATAAAATTATTCTTGTGCTGATGCAATGCGCCAGAAAGTTGTTTATTTGTAAGTATGTTTAAATCTGTAAAAATTAGACACATAGTAAAGTGTTAAAAATTTATTGTTGATTTGTACAGATGCATAATACCCACCTACTGCTTCAAAAAAAAAAAAAAAAAAAGTTAGAGGGTACTGGAAAAGAATAAAATCTTTGTCATGATGATGTTGGGTATTCAATTTCTAAATTAAATGAATTCCAGGAGTTCAAACCTTTATTTCAATATACTCTAGGTATTTAAGGCTTCTCTCTCAAAAATGCTATGTCAAAAGAGCAGCTGCCTGTAATGTATGGGGCATCTTTAACTTTTGGTAATGTGTGGGGTAGTTCTCTGGAAGGATGGTCTGTGTGCAGAATGAGATTAGCATTACTGAGTTTAGAAAATTGTGTTTTGGAGAATGCTTGTAAGATAAAGAATGAATTTATTTACTGCTACATGGTAATTTATAGTTAAATTAAAAAAAAATACTGTTATTTGATTGGAAGTTAATAAAAGAGAATTAGTATTGTATACTCAAATGACCAGAAGAAATCAGAATTGAAACTAAGAAAAACTCTATGTATCTGTTTATTTTTTGAGCCTTTGAAAAGGCTCTTAAAATATAGCATGAAATCAAAAATAATCTTGCTACTCTGATTATTGATAGCTATTAAAAATATCTAGGAATACTAAACCTGAGAGATTTGATGGGGAGAAAGAGGGTAAATATGCAATTTGCTTTTTGTTTACTGCATATTTAGTCATTTTCTTTGCTGGTGTTTTGTACTTGCTGTTCTATTGGTTAGCAGAATAGCAGCGTTGTCAGGCAGTGCTTTAGGGAGAGCACGCCGTGTTCTTGGCTTGCCTCTGGAACGGGGACTTGTCTAGATCAGTGTCTCCCGTTGAGTAGGTAGGAGGCTGAAGTACGTGTATGGAAGAAGACGACAGAATGGAAGAGCAGACATCAGCGTGGTCTGTCCAGAAGATCTCTCCCACCAAGCTAAATTGAACTCTATAAAAAAAACCCTGAGGATTTACAGGATGACGTATCTTAATTTTTCAAGGTGATTTAAAAGTTAAAAAGTTTGCTGAACATAAAGAGAGCTAATATATTATGAAAGGACTTGCTGACAGCACTTCTTTGAAACAGGATACTACAGGTCCATACACTGAGTAGCTACCACAGAGTAGCAAATGTTGAATTTCACCTCCTGGTGTATCCCATGGTAATTTGTTTGCTTACACTGTCCTTAAGAATGTAAAACCATTCATCCGGTTTTCACAATGGAATTTTACATGACATCTGCATGTCTAATCACGCACACTAATTTGGTGTGAAAACATCACACAGCCAGCTACTACTCACCTCCTGGGGAAAAAAATTGCACCAAAACAAAAGAAATATTTGATAGCTTGGGTTTGGTTTTTTTTTTTCCCCCTCTAAAAGCTACAGATCCTTTTCTGCCTGTAGTATTTTGCATCTGAATATGTATAAATATATTTGCATACCTGCTAATTGGAAAGATTTCAGATTAAATGACTGTTGTATAAATTGCACTACTCATCAGTTTTGCTACAAAAAAAATCAGCTTGTAGTATGCCAGTAAACACCTTGAGTTGGTTTCAAGTAATGGTAGTCATTTTTACAGGATGTTTGGGTTTGCTTGCCCTTGTTTCAGACAGGGAATTACGGGTTTTTTTCCGAACAGCTAGAAATCTCTAGCTTTAGCCATGTCTAACGTAAGATAGTAACTTCGTTAGATAATACGTGCATACAATCGTGCACTCTTAACTGTAAAACTACATTCCATGTCACTGGATGCATATGCTTCAGCTGCTTGTTTTAGAAAAGTGTTAATAGTTAATAAATTTTTCTGCTTAGTGATCAGTTTTTAGTAGTTAGGTCACAGCTTGTTCAAATACATTTTTTCCCAGCTTCCACGCGCGCGCTCCCTCTCGGAATTGTTAAAGGCAGTAAAAGGTATTGTGTTAATGATGCCCCATTGCCTCTGGGCTCCTGCTGCTCAGCTGCAGAAGCCAGGGATGTCCTCTCACACCTCATCCACGCTGAATGGCTGGACTTTCTTCCTCTGGCAACAGCAGATGGGACAGCAGGCACCGTGTGTTGATCCTTGTGCTGTTCGTCAGCTCAGGAATACGCTAGCAGGCAGGTGTGGGCTCTTGGAGGGGTACAAGCCGGTGAGGAAGACCATCCAGGCATTTTGATCTAAAAACTGTACTGTGCTGGGACTGGGGACACCGACCCAGTGTCCTTATCGTCATTCTTCTGTTGTCTTCCTCTCTACATGAAAAAGCGTTTGTGCCTGTGTTGTTTCTCTCGGGGGAAGAGGCACTTGCCTGTATGTCCAACAGGTTCTCAGCATCACCCGAGACATGTTCTTGCTTTGGTGTGCTCGGGTCTGCGGACTGTTCTGGACCCAGTGTTGGTGAGATGGCTGCTTGCAATGCAGTGATAGGATTGGGCGCCCTTATTTCTATTTCTGTACTTGTAAGACTGCATAGGTGGGTCACGTTTATTTTAAACCTAAAGTTTACTTTAAAGCTTTAAGTTTATACACGTGCTAAGTCTTACCTAAGCGGTGCCATTACATTCAGATGTTAGAACTGTTGATGCAAACAGATATTACAAACTTTTTAGTCATTTAATTTCACCTTCTTTTTTCACTACTTACAGTTTCATCTCATGATTTTCAGTGGTTATATCAGAAGCATTTTGATACAGCAGGATGACTTGTCATTCTAAAAATGGGAGTATTCAAACAAGTGAACTGAGATCATGTCTCTACTTCAAACTGAGGTGTCCCCCTCAACCCCCATTTAGATATAAAGCTACTGTTGACAGGAATAAGTTAATGTTTTAAATATAAAATATGACAAATACATAAAAAGCATCATTTGGGTTTCAACTGCATTGCCAAGTCTAGGATAATCTTGTAGTGATTCTCCATACACAAAGCACTGTTGTTGCTATCAGGGTTGCTTTAAGAATTTAAATGCTTTTGAGAAGCATTTGCTTGTGTTTTATTTTGCTGTTCTGCAACAAGCTAAACTATTATTTATTTTGGTTTATTTAGCTTATGCATAAACATGAGTGCTGTATTGCTACAATGGGGAATAACTGGGAAAATTAAATACAATTACACTTACTGAAATGAGATCCAAGTTTCTATCAATGCTTTTATTTTTGCTTAAAGAAACAAAACCTACAAGCAATGAGGAAACTAACCTATATAAGGTAATAGTTCCTTCTCCCTCTATTTCAATTGATATTTGAAAATTGTTTTTATTACAGCATAGGTGAAACAACTGTATTCAGCAGTGCTACTGAGAAGGTACAGAAGAGATCAGATGTAATGCTACCACATAGTAAAGAGATTAAATTTTTTTCCATGTCTTAGGATAACCAAAGCCTATGTATTAAAATATGCATTTTGATTTGAAAAGTAAGAAACCCAGAGCAATATTTTAGAAGTTAAATACAAAACAGTAGTAAATATGCAAAACACAGTTGAAAAGCAGAGCGATGAGGCAAAAGAGATAAGTATAATAGTTGATTGATTCTTAAAATGTAAATCTTTGTAATGCTGGGCTTCCCCCCACCCCCTGCGTGTAATGTCTTGTCAGTCTAAACAGGACGGCTATGCAACATAGTGAGATGGTACTGCCTTACACAGTATAGTTGAATTTAATTACCAAAGCATCAAAAAGGTAATGGCACCGGGAGGCCTGATATCTGCACTAGTATGGACTGACCATATTGTGTTTGAGGAAAATGAGGTTAAAAAAATACAGTTTTACGATATACAGTACTTCTTCAGTAAGAGAACTTGTCCGAAGTGAATACGTCGTCTTTCAGCACAGATTTCTCGACGATTTCGAACAGTAATGTGAAAACTGAGATTACAGTACAACGGCTAGCAGTAAGTGATACTTTGGTTAAATACATACGTTACACATCTGTGTGTAGATAGTGGGCATTTCACCATGTTCCAGAAGAGATTTTTTTACCCTGACATATTTATTCAAGAGTTTGTTATGAACCATTGAGATTGAGTTGTTTATCCATTTGATTTATCCATGAGTATCAGCACTCCTTAAAGAACAGATCAAAACTAAACACTCTACATAGGACCAATAGAGCAGAATTATTCAAGTTCAATGAAATATTACAAAAAAGGCTTCCTTCTTAGGAAAACTCAGCTATGGTAAAAATATCTACTACAGTGCACTGCACTGTAATAAATATTCAACATAAATTAATAATTTACAAGTACCTGAGCAAGTATACAGAGCACCATAGCACAGCACAGCACCAAAGGCAGTAGCTCAGAATTCTTAAAAATAATGCTGTTTTAAACATTAAAAATTCTAAGTATTGTCATAAAAGTGAACTCCAGCTGGAGTTTAAAGATAGTGCAAACTTCTGTCTTCACTTTTTAAAATAAAGGTGTCAGATTTTCTAGTCATTTCATATCAGCGGTGTTGCTGGACCTGGAGACCTGTGGTGGATGCTTAGGAGCAGGTCTGTCGGAAAGAGAGAAAACAGCAAATTGTTATTTAAACTGTTCTTAGTTCTCATTGCCAGCATCCTGCTTGAGGCATGAAGATGAATGGTAAAACGTCTTAGAGACAGTCACTGAAGCTAACGTCAGACACGTACCGTGGGACTCTCATACTGGGAGGAGCTCAGACCTGTTACTGTATACACAGGTCCCATCAAGAAGCGTAAGTGGTACCGGCAGACTCTTTTTTTTCAGTTCATGTTTTAATTGCTGCTTGGCCAGTGGGATGAGCTAGCTCAATGTTTCAGGTGTTGTTCTTTAAACTCTTTATTTCCTTGGGTGCTCATCAATTTTGCATCTGTTCAAAAATGCTACTTAATGTTGTGGAGTAGCAGTTGGTTTCAAAAAGTTGTAGTAGTCAGCTTGGAATATTATTAATTACTTTCAGACTATCTTACTAGAATGGACAGCCAGGAGCTTAACCAAAGTTCAGTCTTGCAGTCTTTTTGCTAGAAGTATTAGGAAACTAACATGATTCTATTTTTAATTTTTCTGAGCAATGTTAAGTGCCTCACTAGTGGAATTCCTGTAGCTGAAAATCCTACTTTTATTTTCCTTGGGGCTCACCTTTTATTTGTAGGAAACCTGAAGAACATTGGGTAAGAAAATATCATTGACTATGCCCGTTAACATTGGGCATAGTTATTTCACTTCCAGATCATGTTTTTTCAACATCCTTTTTTTTTTTGAAGTGTACAGTTTGCGTGCTTTCTGAATGTTTTGGGTATTACTTTCATAATACCCAAATTTCATTATTATAAACTGATGTTCCATTGTGAAATGTGTGAACAGAAAATTGCTTTTATTGGTGGTTGATCTTAACAGCATTCAGTTCTCAGCCTAATTCTCGAGGTGGTCTGAGTAGGAAATGTTTTTTTTGCAAGAGCTTTGTTTCTCTTGAAATTGGTGCTTATTAACTCCTTTCTTTTGCAAGGAATTGTATTTATTGGGCAATTTTTGTAAATATACAGTCAGACGCTTACAGTCAAACCTTCATATGTAGTATAAATTCTCATACTTCTGTGGAAGTCAGTGCAATTGTGCTGACACACTCCCAGTGAGAGTCAGATACCGTGTGCTTTTATATAAGCAAATAGAAAATGGTTGTTGCGTAGCTCTCGGCAATAGCTACGGCACAGCGTGGTTACTCAAGACGTTGCAGAGCTGGCATTGAACGAAACACTATAAATCAAGCCATTTGGATTAGGAGAACCAACCTTAAGGGAGTACCGTGAGGCAGAGCTTTTGTGTGTCCAGGCGCTGCTGTGCATGCACCGTTGTAGCGTGCTTTGTTCAGAGGGTCTGCTGGTAGAGGCTTCCGAGGAGGGTTTGGTTTGTGGTTTTCCTATTAGAAAACATAAGGTCATATTAGTCTTTGTAGTTGACATAACATAACTAACATAGCGACAACTGAGTTAAAGTAAAGGTAAGTTTGGTGTAGTTGTGACTCATTTAAATGAGTAAGCCATAACTTATTTTTAACAAACAGGTACTTAGATTTCAAAACAAAGGTTTAATACTGTATTTTAATAATCTTGTTTCTTTTGATTCTTTACTCTAGAAATACTGGGTGCATCTATACTGGAGTTAATGATTAATTGGTGGTAAATCAAAACAACATAGATTGAATACATAACATTGTAAAAGTAGTTATATAGAAAGATAGAGATACTAGAAATTACTTTAAAAAAATGCACATTCAGATGACCACAGAAACAAACTGCTCAAGTCCAGTTTGAATTGGGAGCATCTGTGGAATTTTTTTGAGAGATGCTGCTGTGCTTTCATTCTGTGGAATTAAATGATTCATTAATAAAGAACAGAAGTCATCTGCTGTCAGGCATGAGCTAATGTCCCTTCTGTGTGGTCCTTGAAGCACTGCAAACATGGTAACATGTCTATTTGTGGTCTTCATTATGAAGAACTGGGATAGATTAAGTGACTTGCTCAGGGCACACAAAAACTCTCCAGTATATCCTAAAACTCACTTCAGATCCTTCTACTATTTGAACTGCATACTCATGATTTTTCAAAGTAATTTTGCTCTTTATTATTAGTTTGCCATAACTATCATTAGTAAAGTTGACCAAAAAGAAACAAGAAGAGCTTATAAGTATAATCTGGTTAAAGATCCCCTGAAAGATGTAATCAAAACAGGCAATCAGAGGCATGAACTGCTCATGAATAAAGTACAATTTTGCATTATTCGTTTTGAGCATCCCTTTGTTTTCTTACTTTTCACGGCAAATGTTTGCTTTTTCAAGAAGAAAATGCAGGTTGACCATCAGTAGGCATTTTGATAAGGAAGAAAATGTGGGAGCTTAATTAAACCTCATATATAGTCATTTCAAATTTACCACAAACTACATTTTACAGCTGTATATAATGTCCCTCTTCTTTTTCACTCTCGGCATAACATGTACTAGCTCTTGAGTGAATCAGAAATAGCAACATGAAAAAAATTCTTTATTTTAACTTATTGTTATAGCCAAATCTCATATTCAGTATAAAAATTAGTCTTGACTGTCATCCAGAAGAACTTCCACTATAAACCAAGATAAACATATCTTGCTATAAGAAGTTTCTCTGTGAGCTCTGTCTCTGGGGGTAAAAATGATTGCAAATATTCTTTAAATAATCAGGGCCTGGGAAATGATGAAATAAACATCACGCTTGTAAATACTCTGCGTAGCTTTATTTTATAGGGTTGCAAGTCACAGAGTTAGTTAAACACTAGCAAAGGAAGTTCTTCAAAACGCGATCATTTCCCATGATACAGAACCAGAACCTTAAAACTATTAAGAGAAGAAATCTTACCATCAGGATTTCTTAACCAAAGTTTACTTTGTGCACTAAATTTCTTACACAATGAAATCTTAATGTATGTGTTTTGAAGTGAAATGTACCGGTTTGGAAGAAGTTAGATCACAGCAGAAACTGATACTTTTAAAATAACTGAATTACCTCTACAGTAGAACATAAATTTAAGTTGCTTCTGTAATAGTTTTTTTGAAAGTTATAATGTTTATTACATGGGAGAGTATATGCATCATCACCTCGAGTGTGACAGCATTTAAAAAAAAAAGTTGTAACAAACACACAAACATCAGTGTTATAAAGACAGCAAACAACAAATGCGTCTTTGAACACTGTAAAGCCTTTATTCCCTTGACTGCCTTCACAGAAGTGGCCTTTTCCCTGAAGTACTTTTACATGATTAATCAGATCAGTTAATCTGGTGACATGAGTATTCAGCTGTTCGCTTGATCAGTCCCTCATTGTTGTTGCATGATTTGTATTTACTCCTCAACTGGCAGAATGCTGAGGCACCATAACTGGGAAGAGGGACCTGATCCAGGCTCAGCGGTCTAAAGCAACAAAGGTCTTGAAGAGCTTAAGATCTGGTAAGGATGAATGAACAAAAAGAGAGGAGAACTGTCCTTGTTTATTTGTTTGTGTTTATCAGCCTTGTCCTATGTCCAACCACCACCTGCAACACCTGATGGTAGGGAATGATTGGCTTTCTGAGAAGCTCAGAGCAGCTAAGTACTGGTGGGACCCTATCACCGGCTTTTTTTCCCCTCTTTTTGCAGGGGAAGCTGGCTGAAATGGCTAATCCATATGTGCTGATCTAGAACAGTTCTTCACCTGCGGAGTGAGCATCTTCTCACAGCTAAGCATTAAGATAATCTTTGGTACCTGAGCCAAACTAATTTTTTAGGCCCTCTTATTCCAGAAGAAACATCCATGTGAGGAAGTATGTTGAAACAGCAATCAAACTATAACTCCGATGGGTAGACAAGCCCAACAGAGTCACAGAAGGACAGGGGTTTGGAAGGGACCTCTGGAGACCATCTAGTCCGACCCCCCCGCCAGAGCAGGGTCACCTGGAGCAGGTTGCACAGGAATGTGTCCAGGTGAGTTTGGAATATCTCCAGACAAGGAGACTCCACAGCCTCTCTGGGCAGCCTCTTCCAGGGCTCTGCCACCCTCATAGAAAACACCTGATTTCTTTTTTTTTTTTTTCTCTCAAGAGCTTGTAAAAATATTGTCCTCAAGTTAATACCTTTAAGGAGGAAGCAGCGAAGTGGCTTGATAGAAAGTCTAATGTGGCAAGCTGGTAAGAAAGGGTAAAATAAAGAGAAAAAAAAAAATAGGGAGGGAATACAGATAAAAATGGAGATGGAGACTGTGTAATGGCTGAGATGGAGCAAAATGGAGGAGCAATTCACAGAAAGGAGATGCCAGCACAGGAAAATGCCACCAGGAAAACATACATCCTTAGAAGCAGAGGAAAAAATATTTGAAGAAATAAATCGCCTCCCCCAAACTGATTTCAGGATGGTCTTTTCTATTCCTCATGTGCCTCAGGAGAATCGGGATTGATGTCCTGGCAAGTCCCCAGCACAGCTCATAGTACCACCGTGGCTGTGCTTCACTGCTTCATCTCTCTCTCCTCTCTCCCAGCCCAGGATTGTTTCCCCTGTGAGCTTTGGTTCTTCAATACAAAGGGTTTATGGACAGATTTCTTTGTCCAGTTTCATATCAACAACTTAGCATTTAATGCATTCAGTCCGTCTGTATTTGGGGAAGTATTGTTTCAAATATTGTCATGATCTCTTTTTACAGCTCTTCTGGGAGGAAAAACCTAATTCTCGTATTGAGCGGCTACAAAGACATCAGGTGCAGGAAGCTTTAATTTCTTTCACTGATGTATCTTTTTAAATAAGCAACTGAAAGAAGGTTCTTGCCTGAAATGCACTGGGTGAGAAGGGGCATCTTCCTCAATCTACTCAGCTGGGAACTGAATTTGTGTTAGCCTCCGTGTCTCAAGCCAGTTTGAGGGGACATAGGAGAGGTATTAGCAAGAATAACTGTGGCAGAATGAGCAGAAGGTGAGCCCAGCTCAGTTTTACCAGGGGAAAAGTAAAAATACCAAGCTGTATGTCCTGTAAAATATGAGATCTCTTTTGGTAATAAGATGATGACAGTATCAGAGGCAGCAACTGAATGCTAATAGTAACAAAACCAAGTGGAAGTGATCAAATCAGAATGCATAACCCACGGTTAGTATAAACCTGCACTGTTTCCTTGATTTCAGTGGTGCTCTGCTGATTTATATTGACTGTGAGTCTGGCCCGTAAATAAAGTATGTTTTCCTTGCGAGAGCATCTGAAAGAAGAAAAAGCTGTTTATCAGTCAAGACTGTTAAATATTAAACTTGGCAACAGTTCATTTGCTAAGTGTTATTTTGGGTTTTTTTACTGTTTTACTTACATGTGAAAGGAAATTTTATAGCAAAATAATAAGCCATTCATTGCTGTCTCAACAGCCACTAGAGGAGAAAAGAGTTGTCTTAGAGTCTGCTTAGTATGTTGTGCCTTAGCTACCCACTGCTCGAAGCCCAGAGGCAGCAGGAGAGTAGCTCATGCTTAAATATGCCTCTCAGAAGGGAGAAGCAGGAGGAGGCAGCTGTGAAGCTATAGGAAGACTGAATGGTTTCAGAGACTCTTCTTCAGCACTATACTGCAGTGCTGAGCATCTGGATGATATTATGAATGTAGCAATGATTTTTAAAGTGCTTCCTCTTGATGACCTGATGGATGCAGTTCCAAGAGAGTGCTGACGCAATACATTAAGTCGTGTCTATATAAACTAGACCAAAACTATTCCCAAGTTAATTTACTTCTTCCAAGCTTTGAGGGGGGAAAAGTGTTAACTTCAGAAGAAACGATTTTCTTCCTATACAGTGTTTTCTGTGTCCCTAGGTTATAAAAAGCAGCTATTTCTGACAATCTCGAATTGAGGTCATGGACATAATTTTGAAAGAAGCCACTCTTGCTTATTCAGTAGGTTGCCTTCAGTTGATCCCCGGTTTGTCCTACTTCTGTTTCATGCAGCAACTGAAAATGGAAAATGGCAATATTTTCCTTGACGGAGTAACCATCACAATTAATTTGAGCTGCCAAACTGAAAAGCTTTTTGGCAGTTTCAGATCTGTCAGTCTTTGGTAATGATAGTACTAGAGATCTGGTATTCTACCTTGCATTTTATGTGGGATTTGACAGGGAGGGCACTTAGGAACACGAATCGTAGTGGTGCGTTGGGCTGCTTTGATGTGCGAAGACAGGCTGGAGCAGATACAGATGCACCATCAGAATGAAAAATGGTTACCTTTTCTTGGAAAGCCTTTTCTCCATCTGTCTTCTGCTAGCTGGAGACAGTGTAAGCTTGCATGTTGTTAGATAAGAAGAAATGGAAGAAATTTTTTTTTCTTTTCTTTTTTTTAAAAAGGAACCATTTGATTAAGAAACAGAAAAGCACTTGTACTTAAAATCTTAACTTTGACCACTGTGAAATATGCAGAATGTTTTAAGGAATACAAGAAAATAAACAACAAAACCATTGGTGCTAAAGACAAAAGTAACACAAACAAATACTACTTCAGATTTCCTATAAAATTGATTTTAGAAAGAATAGGTATTTCCCATTCCCCTGAGATGGAAAATAAATGACTAGCAAGGTGGAAGAGGGAAGAAGAAAGAGCTTAAATACTTTGAAAGTGACCACACTTACAAAAGTTGGTCTAACCTGAGCGATTTGATGTTCAGACTTGGACAAAATTAAAACTAGACACACTTCTTCTGCTGTCATAATACGTAAGCACACTGCCATGGCAGCTCAGCACTGCCTCACCTCTTTTTGTTTCTTTGTTCTCTTTATGACCACTTCAGCAACTGTTTCTCATAGCCATAACCACCTATAAATCATTGGGAAAGTGTCTCAGTGTAGCTCACAAGGCTGCTGCAGGAAGAAGGTGCTCTGTCCTTGGACATCCTAGGTAGGTTACAGATAGGGACAGTCACTCAAAACACAGCTATTTGAGTGCGGATTTGCAGTATGTGCGTCCAAATCAATGTGATACTCATTTAAGATAGCTTGGTGATAATGACTTTCACTTCATTTTAATCTTGTGCTATATCCAGAAATAGCTGGGTGCCTGATTCCTTTGCTTAGACACAGTCACGCTACAAATGCAACCAAAAGAGAGAAGCCAGTGACAAGAAAAGGGACAATTTAATACAGACAACTGCACAGACAACTTCATCTAGCCTGAATATGGCCTTGATAGGCATCTTATTACAAAAAAAAGGGTTACCAGCTCTATTTAAACATTGCAATGAAAGGTAAGTCTACATGAAATAGCGTGGGTAATGACAAGTCTGCTTTTCAGATCCGTGCTCTGGAAAAAAAATATGCAATTCAAACACCCCCCAGCAGAACAGAAGCACATCAAGCTAATACACCTTTTGCTCTTGCGCAAGACATCTGCAACTTGATTTCCTGAACTATATCACTGTATTTGGCACCTTGCTAATAGGTTGAAGAGTTTCCCCTCTGGTTGGGCAGTTGGCAAAAGATGAGCCTGTGTTTGCCTGTAATATGGAGCTTGTTTATACTCTTGTGTCTTTTGGGTGGTGAAAAAAGAGTTCAGGATCCTAAATTTTAGCATCACAGCCTCTGTTGGCAGCTTCATAAGATATCTTTATGAAATTATCTACACCGCATTTCTTAACTCGTACAAAGCATAAAGGAAATACTGTGGGCAAAGGCCAGTGTGAAAAATGAGAAAACACTTCATTCCCCTTCACCACATGCAGATACTCACACACTAAATATCAAATACAAGAGAAGCTAAATGAAAATCAGTGGTTACCTGGGCGAACCTCAGCGAAGGGTTAGCTGGCAAGGGTCTTTCAGGCACAGCTTGGTGAGACGGCAGCTGGGGAAGGGGTGGTAGGACTCGCTGTGGTGTTTTTAATTGTGGCAAATCGTGTGTCTTCACAGGGTTACTAATGTCAATGATCTGATAGGGCAGCGGTCTTCTTGGACCATCTCGCTATAAAAACAACCCCAACCAAAAGTTATAAACTTCAAGAGTTGACATAAGCATTGCTACTTTACAATCTTACTCACTTGCTTTTCTCTTCTACTCTGCTTTTAGCTACCTTCAACACCTCTGCGACCAGAGAAGCAATTAAGAGCTTCCAGAGTCCTACTCAAGCACTAATCCTTCACGGGTCAGATGTAATGTTCTGATGTAAGCCGGCTGGCTCTATCCCAGAGACTAAACTATTTCTTTTCTGCACTTGATATCGCTACCTGTCTAAAACTTGGAAGCCAGAAATGTATTTTGAAGCCTACATCTTCTCCCGTTTTACATATTGTTAGTTCTACATGATATTAAGATCGTGTAATAATTGTGTTATAGTAAATTGCTTAAATGAGATCCAAAATACATAATATACTTTTTTCTCCCCCTCCCCCCCACCCCTTTTTTTTTAAACTATGCAGGGACTCACTTTTTGTATGTTTGTATTTTGTGGCTTCATGATGAGATTTTTACTGAGAGACGTGGTATGAACATGATTAGGCTCAGATGAACTGGAAGGTCTTGCTGGACTCACAGACCTGCAGTACAAACATATGTTTATTGAACACAATGTTCTGCTTTATAACATTTTTTTTAAACAGTAGCCTCTTTTCAGAATGAGATTTTGCAAGGACTTTCTGACTTTTTATAGTAAACAAGGAAAGTAAAAATTGTCTAGCGTTATAATGCAAGAATAAAAATAAATATTGATTTTTTGGAAACCAGTAGTCTGTTAAATTAGCTTCTGCAATCTGTGGAAATGCAGCTTTGTAACACCCAAGAGACTATTCTAATGAATCTAGCATTTAAACAGTAATGACCTCAAATATGAACGTTTCAGCTCACTCGACTGAGTTTAGATAAAAGACCATGCAATGTAATGAAACTATTTCAAGCAAATGAAAATAAAGGCACTACTTCCTTCACTTCTTAATTTTTTAATCACAAAAGAAAAGCGGTATATAGTTACACCAAAACCTACGTTACTTACTGACAATCAATAAAGTTAAAGTAAACCAGGCAAAACGCCGTGGTTAATACTCGGTGAATATTTTTGTTAAGGCTGGCTCTTTCTAACATATTCACACCATTCTGCGATGAATGTCAAGATGAGAGCTGCCATGTTTAGAGCTACTTTCTACCGATACCTGGTAGAGTATAATTAGGGAAAATGATCATACCTCAGTTTCTCTATTGTTGTCTTTTTACTTGTAAACAACCATCTCATGAAAGTCTTCCTTTTCAGATACATGATTGATCCAGCAAAGATAAGGCACAGAATGGTTATCAGCACTCCAATGGTTAAACTCTTATTATCTGCAACAAAACACATTGAGTTAACTTCGATCGAGAGCCATCTTGATGTGTTACGGGGATGGAGCAGGACATTGCTGCCTGGCCCGGGTTTCTAACTGCAATGCAGATGAAGTGAATAAACTATGAATTAAAGACTGAAACTCTTACTTCTTCTAGCCTGATGCTTGGATTTTGGTCTGTTTTAAAGTTATTTCTTTAACATTGGGGAAAAAATTGGTTAAAATAGAATGGTGTAGGTCCCTTCCAACTGAACTATTCTATTCTAGCCGGGTGTCTGGGTCCAAACATGACCGTCTCCATGTGCTCTGTGTTCAGGTCCTGCTTAGGTTGTCACCTGCAAATGGGGCCATAAGGTGCACGGGCTGTTGGCCTCATCCAGACACCCAAGGATGGTGGCCATAGCAGTGCCGACTGGCACCTTCTTCGTGGGCTGCCTGCTGCCAGGGTGGGAGGGAGACAGAGGCTGAGAGGGGGAGAAAAGGGACAGAAATGCCTAGATGATAGTTCGGTAAAGTGCAAGCTTTTAAATATTCTGTCCCTAAACCATAAGCAGTAACCCTAGCTTCTTCCTAACCAGATTTTAAGGGTTTCATTGTGCTTTAACACTGGGCAAACAGTCTGAAGTCCGGAGTGCTGTGGTCCAGCCCAGCTAGCTGTCAAATCCAATCTGGAGGCAAGCAGAAGGAAAGCCTTCAGCAACAGTGCTGCGTGCTCTCAGAGGGATGCTCTGCATAGCAAGGGGCTGCAGCCTTCTGTACTCGTTCCAGTTTTCAGAGCGCTTTAAGCGGCTTTAAGTGCCTTGCTGGGACCTAAGTGAGGCACGATGGTGAGGTGAACCCTGCCTAGATGACTTGCAGCTGAAAGAAAGCCTTATTTTTAGGAAGAGGTAAGCAGCAGCTCTGATCGTTATGGATATGTGATATGATCATTGCCTGGAGGAGAGGATGTTGTGATTCTCCAGGACTGCTGACCTAAAAAATGCACACTCCCACAGTAGGAGAAACACCTTTAATCTTTGCTCTGGTAACATATCATCACTGTCTCAGTCTTATCCTGATTGATTTTCAGCCAGCTGGCTCTCGTCTGCTGGCCTAAGCTCACTCGGGTGCTGCTGAACAGTCAGCAACACTGACCGACCAGGCTACACGTGGGGCTCGATGGGGCATGAAGTGCTATGCTTTTTACCGCATAGCCCTGCAGAATAATAAATCCCTCACCATCTCTAAAAGATTAATAAAATTAATAAGCTAACATTATGCAATTTAAATTAATTAACATCTCTACTTAACAATTAAATATTTAAGGCTTCTTTGTAAGAAAAATAGAGAGTGTCAAACACGTAGGTTTATTCTAAGTCAGCCGGGTAAAATCAGTTACTAATGAGACCATGTGCCTTGTTTGACTAAGATGAAAGTATTTTATTGAGCTAATCCTCCATAATTTGATGTAGAGATGTGCAAACTACTCAGATCATAATCCAAACCACCCCATCAAGTGTTCATATTTAAATCCAAGTGTCAGCGATAGAAAATCAGATCCTCTAGCACTTTCCATATCTGTTTATTCCCAGTATTACTGAATGTAGCACTGTCTCTAGAGAAAAATCGTGGAACTACCCCACGATACTAAACTATTGTTAAAACACTTTTCTGTTAAATTGAAGTGGTGGCTTCCAAAACACAAAATGCAAGAATTATCAAAGATGTTCTATATTTGTCTTCTCCAGTTATCATTGCCTATGCAGCACATTATTATAATCTATTTTGTAGATTACTATATACTTAGCTTTCAGGTAAGCTGAAAAAGGACTGTAATGCTTTAGAGCAAATCTTAAAAGAAAACGTTTAACACCAAGTAATCACACTTGTTCAGTGCCTGAGCACGGTTTCTTTGCTGTCTTACTGACTAATAGGTATTTAAAAAAAAGATCTTTCAATAGCAAAATCATAATGTGAAGCTTTGCCATGGAAATGACTGTGATGTCATAAATCCAGTATTACAAATCACTGCAGGATCTGGCATGTAGAGAATACAATCCATTTTGGTTTTGAATAGCACTATTCATATGAAAACATGCAGATCATTTTCCAGAAAGTTTTAGTTCATATATGTCTATGTGAGTAGAGCATTTGTCCTGTCACTTACTCAGACATAAATCAGGAACATCTCTGTGGAAGTCACTAAAGTTACAGTACTCTGGGGAAAAAATGGCATGTGATCATTATCAAATCCTATAAAAGTTCACAATGTGTAGAAGTAATTCTTTCTGAGGTTGGCCAAAGGTGAAGTAAGATACTATAGCCAATGTTCTGCAGATTGAACAAGGGGAAATTGAAATACAATTATAGAAAAATGCACGTCTCCTACCACTATCATATGTGAGGACAACTTCTGGTAAATTAGTGGGAGCTGTCTATAAAATACAGTTTTAATCTGATAGGGCCAGAAATCTGCTATTTTCCACAATAGAAAAGATCCTCCTTAGAAGCACAATATCAAATATATTTCTGATTTTTGATCATGCAATAATTTTGCATTTATAATCATTGCAATATCCACTCTTCATTAGGCACACAACTACAGAAGCAGGTTATGTGTACAATAAGGTAGTTCTGTCCTGATGCACTCACTGGAGAACACTGGAGCTTGGTATATCTCAAGGTGAATCCAAGAGCACTGCAACGTTCATCTACCATGGCAACAGGATTAGCTCAAGTGTGGGAGTTAGCTCCTCATCCTTGGCTTATATCAACACCATTTCTTACTTATTGCAGTGAGCTACTAAACTTGACCGTATATCTTGAAAAGAAAAGGAAGGCAAGGGAAGGCAAGGCAAGGCAAGGCAAGGCAAAGAAAAGAACCTGCCAGGACCACTATGTCTTTAGTTATGCAAGAAAATTGATGCACTCTGCTAGCCTTGGTTTTGCTTCACTAAATTTTCAAGTTGGTGCCAATGCATTTGGATTAAGCTATTTGATTTACTGACTTATTTCCCAGTCTTGTAAGCTCATTGCTTAAAAGAGGACAATTTGTATTTCCATTCTTTATCATGGAAATAACAGGTAAAGCATGAATTACCACTAACCTGCTTGCCTAATTGGTCCGCTGTCCACGCTGCCACCAAACCCTGGCTTGTCACAGTAGGGGGGGGCCCAGTCAGCCTCGCAGTGACAGTTCTTCTTATTATTGCAGACCTGCAAAACAAGACAAATGGCTTAACATGAAAAGGATTTCCTTATACATCTGAGAGCAGCACTGGCTGATAAGGCCTCCTAATGAGATAGCGACACATCTGAAAGAAATAAAACTTACAGAAGAAAAGAGATGTACTGGTATCTGCCTACTGGCACAGCTAAGGTGGCACAGAGCAACTCCAAATGCAAGACACCATGGAATAACAGGGATCCTAAAAAAGCATTATTTACTTGGCAGGTAATTGTTAGAGTTGCACCAGCTGACAGCTTCAATAATAATAAGGATAATCACACACCTCTTAAGTCTTATTCTCTCTTTGCCTCCAGCAGCAACATTATCTGCTTTCTAACTTCTGTTCCTTCTGCTGTCACAGGAACAAGAGTCTCTCTATGCTGTTAATGCTGTAAAGCGTTGTCAGCCCACTTGAACACTCCTGTCCATCAAGGGCTGGCACTAGGCCGCATACTGATTTTTCCACTGCTCACATCCCCCAGGTCTAAGATGAACCAGTTGCTGGAAGAATGTGTGAAATTGGAATCAGGGCTGAGGAAACCCTCCCTTTCATATCATCATACCTGCACTGGCTATAAAGATACAGTCCTCAGTGTTCTGGTGATTTAATCTGAGTTAAGGAACAACTAGCAAGACCTGATTTACCAAATGCTCCCTGCAGAACAAGAGAGCTCCAAAGGGCTGGCAACCATAGAATCACAGAATCACTAAAGCTGGAAAAGACCTGTAAGATCATCAAGTCCAACCATCAACTAACCCCACCATGCCCATTAAACCATGTCCCACAGTGCCACATCCACACGTTCCTTGAACACCTCCAGGGACGGTGACTCCACCACCTCCCTGGGCAGCCTGTCCCAATGCTTCACTGCTCTCTCACCGAAGAAATTTTTCCTAATATCCAGTCTAAACCTCCCCTGGCACAACTTGAGCCCATTTCCTCTTGTCCTGTCACTTGTGACTTGGGAGAAGAGACCAACACCCACCTCACCACAACCCCCTTTCAGGGAGTTGTAGAGAGTGATGCGGTCTCCCCTCAGCCTCCTCTTCTCCAGACTGAACACCCCCAGCTCCCTCAGCCGCTCCTCATCAGACTTGTGCTCCAGACCCCTCACCAGCTCCGTCGCCCTTCTCTGGACACGCTCCAGCACCTCAATGTCCTTCTTGGAGTGAGGGGCCCAAAACTGAACACAGCATTCGAGGTGCGGCCTCACCAGCGCCGAGTACAGGGCATCATTAACATCAGCTTGTTCCCACTGCACTGAGCAGAAGGAGCTGGCGGACTCATGGCTTTTTCCTCACACGGTCCCGCAGTCCCAATCACCCATCAAAAGAAGGACTGCTTTTCATTTCCTTTTGCTCCCACCCAAGCAGTGGCTATGTGACTAATACAGAGGCTGAAGCTCCATGCTGTAGCAACAGAATACACGAACTGAACGGGCCAAAAATGTTCTTGCACAGGACAAAGATGGAATAGTCACTTGTAGATGCTCAAATGAATTTTTAAATAAAGTTTTTGGGCTTAGGGCTAGTTGCCAACATGGTCCTTAATTCTGTGCTAACACTAATCATCACTGGTCTACCACCACCGTGGAGAAACTACACAATAGATTCATAAATGGGTTTCTGAGTAAGACACTAGGTAGTTCACAGGAGTTTGCAAACATGCATTTTTCTGGCAAGGTCAGCTGGCAGGCTTTCAGAACGACCATACTGGCTCTGTCTGCAGAGCATTTAAATATCATTCACATAGCTTAGACTGGCTATGGTCATGTAAAATGCAAAAAAAAAAAAAAAAAAAGACTTACTTTTCAAAGTAAGATAATTAAAAATATCATTCGTTAAGCATTATTTTTTAAATTAAAGTGCTACAGGAGTCCCCATCTAAATTGCCACGAGGTCATTTTTTGCTACTCAGGAGTCACCAGAGGTTCTCCATCGGTCAGACATAAAGATACCAGTCTAAGCTGACGCTCATTCCAGCACAGTGATACCATGCGGCACCATCAACACTGCACAGGTTTTCAAACACGGGACAATAAAATAAGTTAAAGCAAATGAAAATCCCTTCTCAGGAGAGGACAGAGAATTTTGTATGGCTCTTCCAATGTGGTTGCCGCAGCTTTTCACAGAAACAAACAGACCATCAGCAAATCAAGGTTAATAAGGCATAGCTTGACACAATTAACATTTTCATAATATAAACTAGCTTTCAAAACACTTTGACATTATTAACTGCTATCATCAAATTTTTCATCCCACACCACTTTCATACCATGAAACTCATCAATATGGTTTTACTTTATTTTAATGCTTTTGGAAATGATTTTCCATTTGACTCTCCATTCAAATGAATATTTTAACTTCTCTGTATCCACATAGAAACTGTATCTTTTTAATGTTAATGGGAATTCTTCATGAAGGAAGGTTAGATTTAAAATTGCTTTGAAGATGACAAAATTCCTTTTATCCTTTGAGCCACTGTTAATTAAGAACAAGATAATTACTACCTGATAAATATTTCTTTGTTAAATAAAAATAATTTCATTATTTGCAGTTCATATAAGGGACACTGAAAATGGAAACACGTAATAAAAAAGTATTGCAGTGACTTTGACTGATATATTACAAACAATCATAGATCCCAAAGCTATTACATAAAGTGATTTCTTGTCCAGTGTTTACTGACTGATTGTAAAAAAAGTGTTCCTATATTGCTTACTCCACGTCCATGGCACTTCGTTGCACATTTATGTACACCAAAAACACTCGTATTCTGGCACTGGCGATTAAGGCAAATCTGCAAAATAAGAGAAAAGGAGTTTTAATAGGGACGGAACCGCTGGTGCTCACAAGGCATCACGTCCCTCTCCAGCTCTCTGTACATCTCCTCATCCATCAATGGCTCTTTTAGCAATTAAAGGTTTCCCAGTACACATGCTGCATTGATGTTACATTGACAAAAAGATAAGGACACCAGAATTAGGTTTCGTCTTCTTAGGCCTTTGTAAATAAATCTTCTAGGTCCAAATCTGTGGAAGCTGATGCCGCGCTTGGTCGGCATCCTGGCCAATACTGAATTTCAGACATAGCTCATATTTGTTTGATATGCTGAGCTTGTGTAAATAAACACTCACAGTTTCACTGAAGTGGAACTAGCGGTGAGCCGCTGGGGTTTGGGGTTTTTTTTAAAGCCATTTCAAAACCCAGTAATTTGCATTTTTTCAGGACTAGGAATGCACTGAGCAGGATTCTTTCATGTACCTGATCTGGCTGCATTCATGTCTTCACAGCAGCAGATGATTCCTCAAGGAAAGGCTCAGCTCCCCTCATGGTGTAAATTAGCATAGTTCTGTTTATATCAATAGCGCAATACTTTTTCCTGCTAGTGCAGAACTTGGACCCAGGACAGCCTGAATTAACTGAAGTCATTGATATATAGGGGCTCATCATCATTCTTCAGCAAAACTGAGACCTTTGTAAGAGTTTTCCCAAGCTAAACATTTTTTTTGTGTCAAATATAAACCAACCATATTTAAAATGTGATAATAATCTTACAGGAAATGGAAGTAAACAAATAGCATTTGCAAAATAATAAAATTCGATTTTTTTCATTTTCCAGTCATTACAGGTAAACTTTACTCTGCCAATATAGCTGAAAACAGAGGTAAAGCAAGATTAGTACCATCTAATAATACCATCAAAAAATGAAATGACCGATGAAGATGCCAGTAACGAGAAGTTATCCTACTCAAAACTGAAAAAAGAAGAAATTAGGACTGGAATAACTGTTACTATGCTATGTTGACCAAAAAAAAAAGAGAAAAAAATCACTGCACAGTTTTGCTCATGTTTAACTGCAGTTCAGTTCAGTAGTACTAAAAGTCAGTCACAATAATTAGCATTAAGCAGGGAATAGCGTTGAAGGAGACAACAGGGATGCTTAATCAGGGCACTTATCCCCTGGGGAGAAGAAAAAATGGAAAGGAAATTAGAGTGAATTGGCATCAACATGCATGCATGTAGAGAATATGGTCTGATTACAGCAGTATTCGCAATTCAAATATTCATAGTGCAGTAGCACACAGAATTTTGATCACATTAAAATGGCTGCATTTCAAATTGTGTATCTTCAGCTTAGAAAACTCAAGAATATTTAAATTCATATTCTTAATCCATAATACAAACGCACTAATGTCCTCAAAGTAAAACATACAATTTCATAAGTATTAGCCTGTGTATTCTATAGTACGTATGTGTATGATTAGATAGATTAGAAAGATTAAATACTCATTAGTAAAACATAATGGGGTGCTTTCCCAGCGTTGCATTTTCTTTGAAAAGACGTTTTATAAAAGATTGACTTAGAAATGTTCTAAGAGTTGTTTTCCTGTAACAGAACTGTAGTTCCACTAGGGATGTATTTTAAACCTGTTCCCAACGCAGTGTGATAATCCAACGTAACTCAAAAGCATTCAGAAATTCAGAGGCTTATTTGAATTTACCACAGATTATCAAAGCCCTTTTTTTCTCTTTGCAAGTAATCCACTGAGGGTATGGAAACCTTCTTCATTTGAATAGTTCTTGGGTTCCTTTCCATTCCTCCCCCCCGTAAACTCATGGCTGTCTCCCACCTTTCTCTGTTCCTTTTCTCACAAAAGAAAACCTAAGAATGAGATAACCATATGAAATTTGGATTACATTCACATCAGATAATTCACAAAGTTTGCAAAAAATGATTGCAAAAATCAGTTTTCATGGCTGAACATCAATGGGTTCATATTATTCTAATGGTGCATCCAGAGATAGTTTTCCTGCAAGAAAAAAAAGCAGGGGGAAGTCATAATCAGCAGATATAACACATTTTGAAACCTAAAGTGAAGTTAATGGCAATTTTGCAATGCCATAGACACTGGGAAAGTGAATACACTGAACTCCTCAGCAATTCATTAGCAAGCCTGTAATGTATTTTGCTGTACTTGTTTTGCAGACAACCTCTAGCCTACATGGACAGATACTTGGGACTGTCCTCAAAAAATCAGTTATAAACTTAAGCAACTTGCATTGCATCTGCAAATCTGTCATCCAGAACAGTGGCCAAAAGAAGAAGGGAGTAAAAATCTGACTGCGAGCATAAGAAACAATTCTTTTGTGGAAAAAAAATAATCCCAAAGCAAAACCCAGTCAGTTTAGTACAAAATACTTGGCAGCGTGAGGGTAGTGATGTTCTCCTTGTTTGGGAGTATTTCGGAACCTTACTTTTCCATCTTCACACTTGGTTCCTGACAGCACAAGACCAGGATCCGGCATATCGTCACCCAAATACACGTGGGTACCACGACACAGAATCTTGCCGCCTTCCTGAAGTGGGATATTGGTTTCTATGGAAACAGCATTGGTACCAATGACAGGTCGGTTTGCTCCCCCTTGACACTGAATTTTTCCACATTTAGCATCTCTGAAGGAAACAAACAAAACCAAAAACCAGTTAAATGATTTTAAATGTTATACGCCCTGTCCCACCGCCCTTGCATCTGTTCCTGTGTTTGTAGGGAGACCCTACCTGGGTTCACATTTAGCAAAGGAGCTCTTGGAGTCTTTGCCACAGTTGCCGTAAGGATCACCTGCAGAATTGACTCTCTCAAAGCAGATCCCAGGAGCAGGTTTCGCACCTGAAACAAAACCTAATCAGAACTTTCATCTCATACAAGGTGTTTTTAATAATTGTCTTTGAGCTCCACTGATGCTTTAGGGGAAGGTAAGATGTGATCTGCATATTGATGAAGCACAACAAAACAGTTGTGCTGGATCAGCATGCTAATTGAAGAGCCTGAATGTGAGGGTTTTCCACTGTTATTTGTCTCTCTTGGCAATGCTGAGCAATAGACAATGCAGAACTCATTCTCTTTCAGAATTTCTCTAGATGATATCCCTCTTCTGAATCCTCCTAGGACACAAAAACTTTCAGAAAATGCCAAATCTAGTTTGGTGAAGAAAGACAAAGGCCAGCTGGTAAGTTAACTCCCTTCTTTTTACAGGAGTCCACGTGATTCTAGTGAAAGCCCAAGAGCTGAAGCCAAACAAAATACTTTTCAAGAAAGGCCTTTTTAAGTGCAATCCAGAACAACAAGAAACCAGAAAAAATCTAGTTGCAAACTAGAGTGCTATATGACTGTAAAAACACGAACACATGACATAGCAAACAGAATATGCTGCTGTTAGCTCAAGCTAAGATACTGGGGAGAGGAAGAGAACCCATCCCCACCTCAATCTTCAGTAAATTCACTCCTGAGAGGAAAGGCTGACTTGAAAGAAGGGTCATTTCTACCATGGTGGTAGAAGTAGGAATCTGGGAAGACAAGCAGCATCTGGTTCTTATCTACCATAGTCTTTTAGATGGAGACATATCCTAACAGCAAAGGAACCTCCCTGATGGGAGTAGTGCTGGAAATGTTTGTGCAGACAGATTACTCATCCCTACCTTTTAGAAGTTAGAATGTAACATTAGAACATCTAATGTCTTATACAGACACTCTCCTGTCCATTTTTTCCCAAATTATGACCAAGTCTTGAACATCTTCTAGGGGAAGATGCATGCATTCATCTGAAATGTCTGAGGTGGAGGATCTACTTCCCTGGTTTGAGTGTTGCAATGATTAATTAGTCCATGTATTAGAATTTAATCCCTTTGTTTTAATGTGAAGTGTGGCTTTTATTTCCAGCCAATAATTGCTGCTCTTTGTAAGATTAAGAGGCCCTTTGCTAGGGCCCTTTACTACCATATATTTTCTTTCCATGAAGATAATTAATAGCACAATCAAATCATTGCCAACATTTCAACTATTCCAATAGACAGCCTTGCTTTGAGGAGACAAGGTTGCAAGGAGATACACTGGCTAAACTCTTAACAGATATCTGCTAGATGCATTTTTGTACTTTTGACAGACCAGACAAACTAAACCAAAAAGAACTGGTAACGCATGATGTGATAGCCTAAAGGCTGAGAATATACCATTTCTACAGTGTTCCCTGATCTTTAACAGAGAGAGTATCTGAGTTAATGTTGCATTTTTTTTTTCAAATGTTTTGAGCCACTTCCAAGTGTGTACGCCTCTAACTGTGGGTAAACCACATCATTTATTTAAACCATCCTGAAGATTTCATTTGAAAGCCTTCAAAGAGGAAGAAGGTTTTTTTAAAAAAAAAAGGGGGGTGTTTGTCAAATTCCTGGAGACAAAAATACAAGTATGAGCGTAAAACTTGCAGTCAGTGTGGATCTTTTAACTAATAACTCAAAGATTAAAGCCTCAATTAATTATCTCCATTTTACAGTCAGAAGCTTGACTAATATTATATACTGCTGAACAGGAATCTAATGCTATTAAGGATTAAATATTAAAACTGGGAGAGGCTTAAGATGGCACCCTTCTTTCCTTCTAACATTTTTACATACTGAAACTGGAAAACTCAGAAAGAAAGGCACAGAAGGAACTGAATATGAGCTGCTGGTTCCCTGGAGAGCAGGACAAGAGCTTGAAATTCTTTGGAAGATTACGATCAAGCTTGCTGAGTTCAGAATATTTCTCAAATCTGGAACTATTAAAAGGGACTCACACAGGATTCTTTCACTTCTTGTCATTAAACCACAAGCAATAATCAAAAAATCAACAAAAGCATCCAGACAAGGCGCTGTGCAAAGAGCAAAAGTAAAATTTCCATTTTCAGCATGTAGATTCCTCCTCATCTTTCCAGGGCAGGCACATTAACTATTCAGCTTGATACAAACATTAACATGTGCATATACTATGCCAGCTTTAGAAGGGAAGGGGAGGGAAGGAAAAAAACATGCTGTAAGCAAGATGCCAAGTAAAACTGCTTTTTCTCCCACATCTGCAAAGACCGACTTGCTCAGACCTACCTTGCCAGAGGAATAAGCCCCCCACCCATGTACCACGACCATATGCCATTGCTATGGGTCTTATTTTTTTCTTGTCCAGGAGCTTTGTGCCCCAACTAGTTCACCAATGGCTTATTATTGCAATGACTGGAGGCTTCTTTGGAGATGTGTCAGCAGCAGCCCAGAGCACAGACACACTTTCCCCAGAGTGGTGTGTGGCTCCAAAAGCTGCCAAAAGCAAAATGAATGCTCATGTCCTGTGCTTTGACTGTAAGTGACCTAACAAAGACTTACTAAAAAAATCGTGTTAGAGGGAGAAAGGGCTCACTGAAATACTAAGACCGTTTAAGGTATTTATCTTCCTCTTTCACCTGGTGAAACTCTTTTCATTTGGTTGGGTTTTTTGAATGTAGAAGTCAAGTGTGCTCCGCATGATGGAAAGCAGCCTGCAGGAAGAAGAACACATCTGCAGCATCCTTGCAGGGCTCAGACAGTGAGCTTTAACTCCAACCAATAATACTTGACAAGAAAACAGATCTCTTGGAGTACAAAAAAATGCTCCCCTGCCAGGCTCGGAGCAGGCTGTGTATGGAAACACCTGGTACCCAATGATCATCTGCGGCTTGGAAACCAAAATCTAGCTTCAATTTCTGTCTTTGGTATCAAACCAAAATACATTGCTGCCCGGGATGGCTCTTCCCTCTCCTGACTGGTTTCTCACAATATTTGGACTTTTTTATAGATGAAAACATATCAGAGTGTAAGAAGCTGAACAGATGGAGCTACCAAGTTAAAAGGAGGTTTTCAGAGGATGCTTAAGGAAGAGAATTGTAATGTTGTGTTTCTGGAGGAAACCCATTTGTCATGATTGCACCATATAAACTGAAGCAGAAAGTCCTGTCTTTCTCTATTTTGCTACCTCTACAGGCAAAGGCAAAATGATTTGTGAAAGATTTCCAGTGGTTATTAAGTGCTTTGAGCTGGATGAGCAGAGTTTATTTCACTTTGCTATTGATAATTATAGTATCGTGATCCTGTAATTAAGGTCCTGTCAGCCTTTCCACGCCAAGCCTTATTCAAGAGATTAAATCAGCCGTTTGAAACTGCAGAAGGTCAAAGCTCACCACTGCAGTTATCAGCCTGGAGACTTTTTTTTTTTTTTTCTCTAAATGTGTATATTGATGAGCCCACTTCTTCCCTATACGGTTGCAAAAAAAGAGATGTTCCACGCTTTTGGAAGTGATACAGAAGTGCTGTGTCATTTCAGATCAGAGCAAGACCTGCTGCAATGAGAAAATACCATCCCGGTCTTCCGAAAAAGAGAGAAATTTCTGACCATGGTGCTGATTCCAAGAACAGAGAAACACCCGTTATCAGGCCGACAGCGGAAAAGAAAGATATTTCAATTCAGTTACCAACCTTGTCTCGAGACTTATTTTAAAAAAATTATACAGTGTTTATGGGTGTGGAGGGGGAAAAAAAAACAACCTCCGACTGGAGTTGTGTTGCTCAGGCTACGCCAACTAGCACCATGAACAACTGTATAAATAAATATAAGCATAAAAATACAGTTCTCTGTCATGTGATTTGCACCTGGATTTTATATCTTATTAAGTTTGTTTTACTGCACTGATGATGCAAAGCAAACTTTCCACAAGGTCCCCTTGGCCTCTCTCTTCATCTTGGTGATCCCTGTTGTTAAGTCTGTGCCAGACTGAGATGGGTTTGAGCTGTTATTTTTTGCATTTAAGGCATATGCTAGCTCTCACTACCTCTGAGAATATGGCTTAATGCCTTTCACATCTCCAAAAATCACACAGAATCACAGAATCGTTCAGGTTGGAGAAGACCTGTAAGATCATCAAGTCCAACCACCAACCCAACCCCACCATGCCCATTAAACCGTGTCCCACAGTGCCACGTCCACACGTTCCTTGAACACCTCCAGTGATGGTGACTCCACCACCTCCCTGGGCAGCCTGTCCCAATGCTTCACTGCTCTCTCAGGAAAGAAATTTTTCCTAATATCCAGCCTGAACCTCCCCTGGCACAACTTGAGGCCATTTCCTCTTGCCCTGTCACTTGTCACTTGGGAGAAGAGACCAACACCCACCTCACCACAACCCCCTTTCAGGCAGTTGCAGAGAGCGATGAGGTCTCCCCTCAGCCTCCTCTTCTCCAGACTGAACAACCCCAGCTCCCTCAGCCGCTCCTCATCAGACTTGTGCTCCAGACCCCTCACCAGCTCCGTCGCCCTTCTCTGGACACGCTCCAGCACCTCAATGTCCTTCTTGGAGTGAGAGGCCCAAAACTGAACACAGCATTCGAGGTGCAGCCTCACCAGCGCCGAGTACAGGGGCACGATCCCCTCCCTACTCCTGATGGCCACACCATTTCTGATACAGGCCAGGATGCCGTTGGCCTTCTTGGCCACCTGGGCACACTGCTGGCTCACATTCAGCCGGCTGTCGACCAACACCCCCAGGTCCTTTTCCGCCAGGCAGCTTTCCAGCCACTCGTCCCCACTCCTGGAGCGTTGCACGGGGTTGTTGTGACCCAAGTATAGGACCCGGCACTTGGCCTTGTTGAACCTCATCCAATTGGCCTCGGCCCATGGATCCAGCCTGTCCAGATCCCTCTGCAGAGCCTTCCTGCCCTCCAGCAGATCAACACTCCCGGCCGACTTGGTCGTCTACAAACTTGCTGAGGGAGCACTCAGTCCCCTCATCCAGGTCATCGATAAATATATTAAACAAGACCAGTCCTGAAACTGAGGTCTGGCCATAAATCTGTGATGATTAAAATAGCTTGATTTTACTGAATTCAAATCTTGACAGTGCTTGGATAAATTCGGATTCTTGCAAAAAACAGTTAGCAATGGGTTGGTCAGCTAACTTAGACGGGAAGCCTGTCTATTTTGCCTGTAGGGTTGTATGTGGAAAAAACTGCAAAGCTCTTACACCAGTGACAGGCCCTTGTAACAAATATTGACATTAAAACTAAGATTATTCCTGCCTAAACAAATGGCCATGTCTATGCAACAAATTTAAGTATGTTCTAACTACTAAGTCAATGCCTGCCATCGACTCCCCACAATCATTGCTTTTTTCCCTCTTGCGGAAAAGTGGGAAAACACACTGACAAACATCTCCTTTCCTTCCCTCAAGAATCATTTTCTTGTCAATGTAGAAAAAGCCATGAGCCTAAAGCTGAGAATCGTCTATTTCTTGGTAATCAATAATTTCTCTCTGTTAAATAGCTTTATCTGTGTATTTAGTTGCTCCTGGAAAATGCCAGTGGGGTATCAGACATCACAGAGGTGCGTTGCTATCGATGTATCCTTCAGTCACACTACTATCAATATGTCAGATCAGTGCAGTTTGGTATTTTTCAGTATGAAACAAAAAAGGTCACAAGCAATTCATGCATGTTGCTCCGTAAAGAGAAAAATGACATGAATTGAGGTGTGTTCTGGGAATGAACTTGGTCTTTAAGAGGAATTCATGGCTACTTTCAGAGACTGTCCCCAGGTGCTCCTCCCCTCTTTCACACCAAGCTTTCCATGCTATTGCAGATAGGGAATAGCAAGAAATATTCCTCTATTAGATTTGAATTTATCTGTTGAAACTAGCAAAAATCCCCAAGGAAATGCAAGGACTTCTTTCTGGAAACAGGTTCCTATTGCTCAGCCTAATGTAAACAAGCTGTGACAGTGCTCATCATTTTTCTTTAGCTAGATCTAAAAATATTAAGATTGATGTTTATCAGTGGGCTGCTGGACATCTGTAATCTGATGAATAAAGACAGATACACAAAAGAAGACATTGATAAGGAATTCAATATACTGAATATTATATTAAGAAAAGTCACTGTATTTTGTTCCACATGGCTTTCTCCTACTGGGAAGAAATAAAAAGGAATTAATGTAAATGAACTATGACCTGTTTTCTCTTTAGAGTATAGAATTTTTTTTAAGAAACCCCACAACTACTCCTTCACTCCACTCCAACACATGCAGTTGTTAAAAACAATTTTAATCAACTGCAACAGTCTAGTTAAAGGTTCAAATATATCTTTTGGATACGATGTCCAGAGACAACATCTTAGAATGTCAAGTCTCTCTTTCTGCTGCAAGCAAGGCTGGAAGGAATTTTTTTTATCTGTCCCATGATATTTTTGCAACTGTGTGGCCCACCTAGCCCTCTTCCCGTTCCACCCTGCATCTGCCAGCTCATACTCCAACCAGATGTGATCAAGCGGTGGATAGTCACATCCCTAGCCTGTAAATCCAGAATATAGGCCTTGGTTTTTGCTTAAACCTTATCTGCTAAACTGCTTGAAGGTTTACTTTACTGGCATTGTTTCTAATTTATACTTCCAACAGCGTGATCAGAATCAAGCCTTTCAGTTCAGGTTTGGTAATGTCCCAGCCTGGCTTTCAAAATCTTTATCCTTGGGTATTCCCAAGACAAATAAGGGTATTCCGGTTAAAGTCTGTTTGAGCTCTGTTCTTAACAAAGTTATCTTTCTCATAAGCAGATCCCCATAGCCTTGACCACTGGAGGCTCCATGCAGAGCAGTGCCCATATTGAATATTCCTCCAAGAAGGAAGACAAGACAGAATTAGGGGAGCCCGGGGGGTTTGGAGGACGTGCTGCATTAGGAAACAGACCTGGCAAGGGAGCTGCAGTAATTCAGCTCCCTGACCTTTAGCTGAATTTTTCTCAGCGACTGAAATTATTAACAGTCTGACCGAGTAACTTTCCATGGCATGGAAAACTGGTTCATAAGATTTTGCTTTATACAAGAGAAAACGTCTCTGTATCCCGGGGATTAAAAATCCCAGTATGACTAAGACTGGAGACTATAATTGTACGTGCCTGTATGAGCTCATATTAACTCTACGACGCGAGTGGGATTCGGAGGAGTATATCAGATGCATGGTTTGTTCCACGTAGGGAGTTTAATTTTGAACTGCAACTACTCTAACATGTTCTTGTACCCACACGACCAAGCTAACCTATCTGCACCAGTGGCATTGTTTCTTCAGATCTCTTTAAAAGAAAAATTTTGAATGGTCCAAGTCCCTGTGAAAATAACAGATAAATTCTTCAGTAGACTTCTGATGAGGGTTTTGACCAAGGGAAACATCTGTGTGTCATTATATTGATACATAAGTTTTGAAACAGAGTTAAAGGCAGAGAGATACTGAATTGGAAGAGGCTAAGGGAGTGGAAAATGTTAGTTTAAAAGAAATCATTAAAGCTAGCTCTAAATAATGCTTCTCTTCAGGAGAGTTCAAAGTGTTTTTCCCATGTGAGAGAGGGGGCAAGCGAGATGCTGAAGGAGACATGACTTGTCCCCAGCGATGCTGGAGGCAATAGCAAAATGCTGAGTTAATACTTGTGTTTCAGTGGAAGGGCCACAGGACATAACAGAAAGCTGAACAGCTTTCCTGGGATATCATCTGTTTAGGATAACCCAAGAACTCATGCTATTAGAATTTTTGCAAAAAGTAAGTAAATTCCCATGGGAGAATAAAATCTTCTGCTTCAGCACATACTCTGCTAAGAGTACTGTCAGGAGGCAGGTTTAGCGGGTAACACCAATTAATAAAATACACACAATGATACAAGAATCTTATGTTAATGTCAAACACTGAACTCCGTTTTGGGATGTAGACAGACATACATGTTTTGCAGATGAGCAATTTAGAGTACAGAAGGAAGCTTACATACCACTCTGAAAAGGGATGCGATTTCAACCTGTCAAGAGTGTTCAGCACTTTGTAGGATGACATAAGGCCATATCAAAGTCAGTATTAAATGATTTGTCTAAGTTCACATAACCATTTGCAGCAGTGTTGCAGAATGAACCTAGCTACGGTTGCTCTCTACCTCCCGCTGCAAGAAACGAACATGACTGCAAATCAAGGCTAAAATGAATCACAAAATGACTCCCTCATTATTCAGTTCTCCGTTTCAGAAAAGAATAGCTACAGATTGGTACTGTATAAAATTCCTCCAAATCCATCTATAATCACATGCTTTTTGTTTTTTCAAGTCTCTCTTATAAACAGATCTCCTGGTTCTCAAACTCACCTTGGCCCCAGAGGGTGATACACTGCTGCTCATGGGTCTGGCATATGCCATTGTAGCAATAGCCGTCCACCCTGTGGCACGCGTGCCCGTCGTGCAGGTAGACGTTAGCTGGGCAGTGAGGGCTGGCTCCTGTGCAAAACTCAGGCAGATCACAGGAATTACTTGACTCTCTGCAAGAAATCCCTGCTGGTTTTAACTGCAAAACAAAGAGAACGCCTTAACTGCCGTAATTCCAATCAATAAGAGATATGCAGTGGTATAACCCATGCAGCGCAGGAACAGCTTTTTCCACTGGCTCTGCACCAACTGACCGCAGAGGACAGTATAAGGATTACGCAGCTCTTTAAATACATTGATTTGACGCATGTTGCGAAGGGTTTGGCAGGAAGGAGGGTCAAACTGAACTGGCAGCTGCAAACATGGCTCACGTGGCTCAGGTCAGAAGGTAAAACCAGCCTTTTGTTAGCTTTCGCATACGAACCAAAGTTTTCAGCGTGCCTCCTGCAATCATGCCTAAGCACACAGTTTGGGCGGTACTGCAAGGGATGCTCTGCAGCACTGACCAAAAGTCAGTCCAGAAACCTTTTCATCCGTATGGCTATAACAACACAGCAGTGACCAGGGCAGCCAGTTGAACACATAACATTACGTTACGTGTTACGTTACGGCTCTCGAAGCCACCAGCCCAGATGACTGTGGATTCAGCTCCCTGACAGCTTCCTGGGGTGGAGGTGCAATTCCTCATGGAAATGCCGCTCTGTCATGGGCATCAAGATCTTCTTCAACTTAATTTTACAACTAGTCCATGTAACTGTTCCTGTCCTGTCCTGATTTCCCTGGATAACTACATTTTTTCAGAGCTGAAGGCAACTAGTAGGCAATGGTGGAACATGGCAATCTGAACATTCACGTGTCAACAACAACCACAAAAGATGGGTGTGCTCTGGGAGCAGCACTGAATTTTAACTGCGTCATCACAGCGCCTTTGGTAAAAAGTAAAAAGACATGAAGATTGATTTTGCTAAAAAGCATTTGCTAGCTGTTTCGATAGCTTGCTGCTACTGAGCTTTTAGGCAGATGGTTGCCACAGACACAATGGAAACTTGCTGAATGCTTTATTAGCCCATATGCAAGACATGGTCTGAGAATTCAAGAAGGTAAATGCCTGTGGCAAGTTGGCTTTTTATAGTACGTTAGGAGTCCGCAAGAGCTGATGATCTACCATGAAAAATATATATGCTGTTGAAAGAATTAATAGTTTAAGAGTCTTCCCATAAAAAGAGGGTCCAGCATTTAATGACTGCTTGCCAGAGCACAACATCCATATAAGCATGAAAAAAATCAAAGCAGAAAAAAGTTCATGAAAAAGAAGAGGTTTTGCATGAGCAAATGAAGTGGCTACGAGTAGCACAGACACCATTAAAAAAGTCTGTTGATCTGCTCCTTCAACAACTGTTACAATTTGAGAATTTTTTGGATCTCTTACATGAAATGCAAGTGTCTTAACGCTTAATGATACCAATTTGCTTGTTCTCCATCCTTGCTTACTGCTCTGCAGTTGGGAAGACTGTGGAATTCTGCCCACCCCACACAGACAAGAAACATTTCTGTTGGTTCACCTGGCAGTCTTCGCAGCAAAGTCCGTGCGCACACACTGCTCCCGGTTTCAAAGTACAGGTAGTTGCATTACAGCACCGGTTTGTACATTCCTAGATGGAGGATAAATTTAGAGCAGACAACTTTCAGTCACAATGAGCTGTAAATCAAGAGGCTGCCTATAGCTCCGCCGAGAAAAGCTAGGCATGAAATAATGAATTATGCATGAAATTCTACAACTTGATCCAAACATTCTTGTCTGTCCTTAGATTCAACAAGCGCAATAATTGTAGTAAACCCAGAGAAGCCATTGAGGAAGGCTTGTTTATTCTAGCTATGGATCCAATCCCAAATATCACAAACAACTCAAGCATGCCGATACCCGTCCTGATACAGTAGTATGGTGTTTTATTTCCACAAAAATCAGTGGAATGATTCCATTGCCGCCTGTGTTACAGGACCTGTGTTACAGTTACTGAGCATCACCACTACAGCTCTCTATTTTACTATAGTTGCTCACCAAACTTCTGTGTTGCATGGAGACTGGTGGCTGCCACAAAGAAAGATGATGACACTATTCCATGTAATCTCTTATCAGGGTAAGCCAGTAATAGAGCTTTGAAAGAAGTATGAATTGCATTATCGCTAACTGATAAATGCCAATTTCACACTTACGGATTAGATGGTGGCATGTGCAGGCTTTTGTGAACTGTATTCTCCATAGAATGAGCTAGTAAGAAGTTTCGGAAAATAATGGGTTTGTTTTTCCAAGATTATGCTCACAAGCTGCAAGTTACATCAGCTGCGCTGGAATCTCAGCTCTCTAACAAAAATAGCAGCAGATAAAATTGCTCTTCAGCTGTGTTAAGTTAGTTTGACTTAACAAGGGATCACTAACAATATAGGGAACACAGGAACAATAAGTGGGTTAGGATGATGTTCACAGCCTCTTGTTACTTTATTAGCTTTTGAAAAGCTTCCCAACTGGAAGATAGGGCTACCACTGCACTCACAAATAAAGAGCAAAATGATTCTCAGCATTTCACTGTTTTCTCAGACAATATCTGCCTGACTAGACAAAGCCCACTGTGCTGCTCTGAAGCAGTGGAACAACTTCCTGCACCTATTTTTGACTATGCCGGAAGGCAGCAGGCTACGCAAATATTTCTGTGCAGCTGCTGTATTTAAGAAGTAACGTTCCTCTGCACAGAAGCACATTTTATAAATTCACCTCAACAGCAATCTGAGAAAAGCAGAGTGGAGGAAAGCAATGTCAGTCCAATTAAGGTACTTCTGAAACAGTCAGCTCCTATACCCCATCATCCGGCCCTACACCGGCCAGCCATGGAAAGCAATCGGTATTCCACAGACAGCTTGGGATGAAGACACAGCTCTTTGAATGATGTTACCGCAGCCTTTGAAATTTCCAATTGCTCACTCGCTTATTACTCATTGTAGGGAATGAGCTTGGTAAATAGTTTTTGTGCCTGGGCTATTAAATTGTCAGGAATGGTTTTAACATAAACAGGTAAGCAAACAGAAAAGGCTCACAAAGCTGTCGGAGGCTGGAGGCTGCCACCCAAAACTACTGATGTGTTGAAGTTCATTATTATTAGTTATTATAAGGAACAGCAGCGATGGGAGCTGGGTCTCTTGGTGTAGGTCTCCTGGGCTCGTCGGAGCATCTCAGACAGACTAACGCAACAGCAATTCTAGCATCACCTACATGATGTCGGATGCTGTAGACAGAGCATCTTGTTTTCAACCCCACTTTTCTAAGAACGATATAGACTACGTTGGGTCAGCCTATAACCCTTCTAGCCTTGTGTCCCCCTGAGAGCAGCCAGCAGAAAATGCTTAAGGACAAGAATGCGAATACACATACACAATACCTGCCTCGTCTCCTGGCTTTCCCTTGGCTCCATGGGCATTTTTAGCGCCTCTAACATTCAGCGGAAAGGAACTCGCAAGTAATCGACACAGTCTGGGGAGCAGCTCCTTCTTGTTTGAAACCTGCCACTGTCAAACTTTATGTGCACCGTTCTTGTTGGGGGGCAGTCGCTCCCTGCTCACCCTTTTGATTTCACTCACGGTTTTATCAGCTTCTGTCGCATTTTCCTTCATTTTCTTCTTTTCCTGCCAGAGTCCCTCCAAAATTTTGAACCTCCTTATTGCTTTTCTTTCAACCTTTTTCATTCTGCTTTATCCTTCCTGAGATCAGGGAGCGGTAGGAAAAAACTGCACATGCAGCTTCAGATGCAGCACGCTGCAGATTTATGGAGGCTACTGGTGCTTTGTTTTGTTTTCCTATTTCTTCCCTGGTAATTTCTAACAGCCTATTTACCTTTTAGACCACTCTTGAGCACTGAGCTGACATTTTCATGAGACTATTTATTGCAATATGAAGTCTTGTTCCTCTATGGTCAGAGTCAGCTCAGAGTCCATCATCTTATATGTGATGTTTGGAATGTGCATCACTCCGCACTGAATCCCATTTGTCATCTTAATGCCCAGACCAGCTGTCTCAGAAGGTTCCTCTGCAGTTCTTCACAGCCAGCTTTCATCTCCACCATCCTAACTGATATCATCAGCAAATTCAAGACTCTTTCTCTTCCCAAGCTGTTTATGAATATGCTGAATTGCGTAGTCCCCAGGACACATCTCATGGATACATCACAATGGATATCCTTCCACTGCATAAAATGGATGATTTATACCTGGTTGTTTTTCCTATCTTTTAACCCAATTTTTGCCCATGCTTAGTCTTCTAAAGAGGCTTTGACGAAAGGCTTTGGTCTAAAGCCTCTCTGAACTCCTAACAGGCTGCAATAACAGCATCATTCCTTCCCATCCACTTGTTAAGTCCTTTGGAGCACAGTGATAGGTTTGCAAGACAAGATTTCCTGGCACAAAAGCTGTGTTGACTTGTCCCTGGCATGTCACAGCTGTTCAGGCACTAGCTCTTAATTACATTTGGAAGCAATTTGTCTGATTTCTGATTTACCAATTTGTAGTTTTCTGATCCCCCTTGCAGCCCATTATAAAATTAGCCACATTTGTCACCTTTCAGTTCTCAGGGACCAAGGATTTTTTATTTTTATTTTATTATTTTTTTTCCTTCTTCTGTCTTTCCATGAGTAATCTACACTAACTCTCCTTCCAGAGACACTGTGGGATGTCAGGCATTTTTGGCAATATAATCCAAATCGAAGTAGGAGCTTAATTGGTAATATCATCCTTGGTCAAGTCTTACACTCTTGGCCTGGCGGAGGGCGTGCCGGCATCCATTGTGCTCAAGAAGATGACCAGCGCCTGACGTACATGAGACCGTAGTGTGGATGGAGGTGGTCAAACAACACTACTGCATTAGTGTTCCCAGAGCTGTCTGAAGGGCGGGAGGCGTGCTACAGTCACGACTCCATCCTTACAAATCTGTTGCTGTCCTACTGCTAAGGAATGTCAGCGACAACACGGGGCTAATATTTTACTTACACTAAAGGAGGAATATCCCTACCAACCACCTACATCTACATCTACATATTCAGACTGATATTTAAATCTCGTCACTGATAAAATACAACTAGTATATGTTATTGTACAGCTTTCCATGCCATAAAATATTGCAACACTTCTGACAAAACATAGCTGGTATAAATGACTGGGCAGTGAATTATTAACTATTCTAACGGGTTTTCTGGTACCACTCAGATTATAGCAGTAAATTCCAAATTAATTTAATTGGGCCCAAGCTCCAGTTTTCCAATATAATTGAAAAGGAAAAACATAGCAAGAAGAGGCAAATCAAGTCAGTGCTTGCTGACGTTAAGTGGCTTTGACTTGAAAAGGTATTGCTAACATTCAAAAGTGAAAATGAGAAAGATAACTGGGTTAGAAAGACATTTGCAAGCTGCTTGCACTCTATTGACTTTAAACAAGAAGATAAGCCTGCTTCCCCCAACCTTGTAACCCTGAAGAATGAGTGAACTGTCAGGAAATCCTTATGGCTTGTGTAAATCCAATACGCTGTATAGACAGGATACAGCAATATCTCTCTGTTTTAACTGCCCCGATCTATTTTGTCTGCAGAACCATATTTATCACAGGAAACAAATACCTCATCTGCTGTTGTATTTAATTCAGATAATCTGAGAGAACTTCAATATAGCCAATGAGCATGGAAAGCCAAAGGGATAAGGATGTCAGCTTGGATATTATTTGCCCCCCAGGTTTTGCCTATCTCCTCCTGATCTGAGCAGTCCTCTGACACATTCACTAAACCAAAAGGAATGGTCTTTGAAGTAGTAGCAATCTTTTTGGGAGGCAGTAAAGGCTATTTCTGTTAGTAAGGTAATTGGCTAGCGGCAAAGAAAAATCTCATAGTGAAGGAGGGAAAGGTCTCACACCTAGAAACTGAAGCTGGCTGCAATGAAAAAATACCTAGGTGATATTAATGTTTATATAACTATTTATATTGATATTAATATAAATATATGAGTGGCTTCTCATATATGGAAACAAACCTTCAATTATCCTGAGAAATTTGAGCGATGTTAACAAATTTATTTTGAGTTTAGCTTATTAGCTAGTACTTAAAGCAATTTCTGTTGTTAGGAACGTGACAGTTGTTAGTCATGGTTAGTCTGTTGGATAAGCCATGAGAGTTTGTTCTTTAATGGCGAATTGAGCACATTCTTAACTAAAGCCCTGCCTGAACTTTAGCAACTCAAATGCAGGTCGAGTAGAAACTCCCCGCATGTCTGAGGACTCTGAGGTTTAAGGTGATGAGATAGAAGCAGAGAAGGGAGAGTTTTGTTTTACACCAAGTAGCGTTAAACACGCCAAACCAATTCTGACTCGTCTTTACTGCTGAAAACCTGCAGACAGGAGGTGAGCAGTAATTCTCAGGTGGTGTCTTACATCAGGCTCCCCGCAGTCGCACTCCTCTCCATCTTCCACATAGCCATTCCCACACTTCTGTCCACCAAAGGACTCTTTGACTTCAGGCAAGTTAAACAGACACATTCCCACTCCTTTTTCCAGGCTGTTTTCCAGGTCCTTTCTACTGCAGCTACTGAATACCATGGGAAATGGATAGCTAGAAGAAAAATATATGGAGACAAAAAAAAGAGGTAGTGTTATCAGATGAAAACATCTCTCGCCCGTCACACTGGTGACCACATCTGTGCACAAACAAGAAAATTATGTTCTTCTTTTTTTAACCCTTTAACATAGGATTGAGATACAGCAATTCACTGTAAAATTGAGCCCAATACATTCATAGTAATTTCTGACTATGAGTAAGGGAATTTCCATCATTTTCATTTAAATTTGTAGCTGCTATTAAGGATTAGGTTCACATTTGGAATTCCTTCTCCCTCTTTTGCATATGTAGTTATAGAGCAAACTTTGATCATGATCCTAAAGAAATGCTGGGCTTGCAAGGAGGATTCCTGCATTTACAGGACTGCAAAACATCCTAATCCTTCTTGGAAAATTCAGCCTTAAATGGCAAATTCATTCATCTTGCTCTGAAGTATGGCCAACTTCTCGCTCTTTTCAGGAAAAAAAAAATAGAGAAAAACACCGAGTTACTTGATAAAAGCCTGCTTCTGCAATTCATCAAAGTCGAGCTTGGGAACCACATGATTAAAGCAAATACAGTTCTTATTTTAAATCAGGATGATTGTAACGACACTACTGAAAATACCCATATTTTGAATTCCCACTGCTGAGGGCAGGATTTGGCCGTGCTGTGCAGGCACATAGCAGCTTTGATTTCTTTTGGAAAACACATGGACAATGTTAATTAAAATGATCCAGTGTAGTACAAATATGACCAGATAATTTGTGATTCTCTCTTGGAGGACTTAATTGCATTTTCACTAATGAACGTTTGCAGTTTGATTCACGGGTGTGAGACAAAGCGGCACCTGGATCTGGCTGTCAGAGTCACGTCCTAAAGTCTGCTGTGCCCTCTTCATACTGAGATGTGGACATGGTTATGTTGAATCTGGATCACAACCAAGTCGTAAAACAGCATCTCCCCTAAGACTTGGTACCTTCATCACTGCTGCTCCATGGTCCAGCAGTAATTCAACATTATGGCAGCACAGGGAGCCAACCTCATCATGGCTGGACTTTATTCACTAGATGCTTTGTGTCACTCACATGTTAGCAGGCCATAATCTTTACAGACAGGCAAGAGAATAGATGGAAGTTCTGCCCTGCTGAACTTCAGACTTCGATTAATCTACTGTTGTTTCTAATATCCTGAAATGAAAAGCTTGCTTGGTGAATGATGATGCCTGTAGGTATCAGAAAGGGATCATTTCTAGTAAAAAAAGGAAATGTCTGACAATTGCAAATGCAATAGAGCTTCTTCTGCTGACATAAGGAGGTTAATCAGGATCTTCTAGAAAGGTTATGGGTACCTTACAGAACAGAATTTATTTTGCGCCTATTTAAAATTACCTCTTTTACAGATTCTTTTGCAATAAAACAGCCAGCTCATTGGAAAAGAACATAAACATGACTCCGAAGAAGAAAATAATTTTCATGTATCACTACAGTGCTTGTCTAGTTAAACTAAACAGTTCTGTGATTCCCTGACATATGACTTCAGAAAGTTAATAGGCAGCTCCACTTCAAAAGCTGATTTCTGGAAAATATCAATGTTTAGGCAAAATGACAGAGTCTAAGATAAATAAACTTCAGAATAGCATGAGGTAGGAGTCAGGCTGCTAGCTGCAGCTCTGGGCCCCAAGTGAAAGCGGGGAAGGTACTCGGAGTAATGGAACAGAAAATAAAGGCAGTTGGGAAACCTCCTACTGACCATTTTACATTGAGCAACTGGAGATGTTCTTAACAGGACACCACAAACTCCTGTCCTACTCTTAGCTTGATTGGAAAAAAAAACCCACAAAATTTTGAGTACGTGACTATGAACAAGTAGATGGATGTACACTACTATCAAACACCAGAAAGAACGCAAGAAAGCCAGATACATCTGACTGATAAATCCTGCACAAATTATATGAGTGCTTGATCAGGCATGATCCTCATATCAAAGTGCGAATAAATGAATACTGCATCATCTACTGCATCATCCAGGCAAGATCCTTCACTTCAGTGACATAGATTTACTTTGATAGCCACTGAGATGAACACAGGGAGACATACATACCTTACACAGACTGAAATCAATTTGGGAACACAAATAATGCATTTTTGCCTGTGCCATATGTCTCAGCCACACACAGATCATGAGAACAGCTCACCAGTCAAAACTATCAATATTTTAGGGTTGTTCCTTTGTATCCATGAATGCTCAGCGTCATTTGCATGAATGTTGGATGTGTCTGTCCATCACCGGGAGAACAGAATTCTTACTCTGTACCAGAGGTGAAATAATGTCATTGTTAATGAATGAGGTTTCTGTTTCCCCCCAAAGGAACTTCAAGCTGTTTCCTATTTTGAACTAAGAGATCCATTCATCTTCTGGCTTTTCCTGCTCTTGACACTGATTTCCTCAGCTGACATCAGTGCAGCACATGTTATTTGATGAAATTTTCTGAAAATACTTTTTCTTTACCAAGTATGCCCAAAATAAAGCAACAAAAAACTAGAGATGAGCCCAACAAGTGGAAACAGAGAGCAGCTGAGGGGTAACCACACGATGCAAGAGAAGATCCCACATCAATTGATGCCAGTTGGTATTTCACTGGAACCATAATTGATCTTCAATACCGTGATATTCTGACACACAACCATTCTTCATTTTTTTGACAAAAAAAATCCGATGTAACAGTCACAGCATTTGATCATTGTGATTTTAGGCTACATTTTGGCTGTCTTCGCAATTTTAAAGCTGTTTCATCAGAAGCATGAAATCCCCGGCAGATGGGAAGGGAAGCTATAGATATCAGATGTCAGCAGCATTAGGCACGACGTTTAAGTGAATCTGGAGCTTGTGACAAATGACGAAGTAATGGTCATGAGAAAGAAAATTGTCCTCTGAAGAAATGCAGCAAGCTTCCTTGTGCTACCCTGTGAAGAGGCTTCAGACCTCACCTGGAAGGACTACCTTTGGGTCGGAAAAGGTCATGGGGTCTCTACAGTAAAGTCAGTCCTTGACCTGTCTCCACGATTTCAGTAACATGCTAAACAGGGATATTTGAGCTTTCGGTGGTAGCTCAGGGACCTATCCTATTGGAAAAACCCTCAGCTAGCAGCTCCTATAAGCCATTGGAGAACCTTCCAGAGGTAAAAAAAATCATTAGCCATCGGTATATTCCATTATCCTTCACTCAAGATGTTTTCTTTTACAGATCCTTATTTTTCTGCAGTTGGGAAGAGAAAGGAAACTTTAGTCCAACCTAATTCCTACTCTAAGATGCTGAATAGCCCACACATTTTCTACACTGTTTGAATCTGTAGATTTAATACACAATTGATCATTTTGTCAAACCATTCTGGCTGTGGGTACAACTCTACAGAACTCAAATCGTGCCCAGCACTACTTTAGTCTCTTCAGTGGCTTTACAGCAAGGAAAATAATTTCAGTCTTTCTACCCCTCTTGAATCCACAGCATTCCTCAGTGTCTCCTTGGTGCTTAAAAGATGCGCTTAATCTCAAGCAACGAATATCCTAGTTCCCAGCAAAAATAGCTTTGACTGTTCCTGCAAATGAGAGCTTCACCATAGTAAAAGGATGCCTGGTAATTGATTCCTTTAGAAACAGAGTCTGGTCTTGCCCCATTCATTTATATTTCAAGCACTCAAGCCATTCAAATGCCAGTTTCCTCTATGCAGTTTTGCATTTAGCCTGTATTAGATGGCTCCTTTCATTAACTACGTGAAGTGGCATCATCCCTGTGTCAAGTCCCTTTTAAGAATAGAGAATTCTTTGTACCAGCACCGCCTTGCTCAGCATAGCCTTTTTTTGCATGAACTATAAAAGTTCATCTCCATCATCTCCATTTCAGAGGCATTTCCCCTCCTAACGGGCTGAATGACAAGAGACTACAAGCACAGAAAAAAAGAGAGTCGCTGCCCCAGAAAATTATAGTCTTAAGAGATCAGCCAGCCAAAGCATTTAGGAGAAACAGCGTGGCTACTGATGGCTGCAGGGTAACGCAGCAGATCAGCTGCAGTCCTAGCACTGATCCTGCCGCTGAGGCTGGTGCCATGTTCATCATTGCTGTATCTCCCATTCCTCCAGCTGGAAAATGCCTGGAGGGACCCTGGCTCGGGCTGCAGGAGATCTTTGCTCCGTTCCAAACCCTACCACTGCATTGCAGCAATACCTTGGGAAAGCCATCTGAAGTGAAACTCCCTTGGTTCCTCCAAACATTTAGATGTCTGTCTACATCTTTAGGTGTCTAGAGAATAGTACCTTGGATCTACCTCCTCCATGTTCCCCCACTATAAAATACAACATATTTTGCTGTTTCTCAAGAAGCACCACTGAAGCGGGAACACCATCAATGCTTCTGGCAATTCTCTACGTGTTGCACAGGAGGATAAACTGCAGGTTCACAATATCTTGAAAACTAACGTTTTGATTATTATGATTATCACTATCCAATCTCAGATTTCTTTCTTATTCAACAACTGTAGGACTTTCGTAAAGTAAATGCCTTGTTCTCTCCAAAATGTTATATATACACAAATTCATTATATGTATATATACATTATATATCTATTTATAGGGTTCATTTATTCCAGTTCATATCGTAACCTGATTATTCAGCATTATGGCAATGTTTATACAGAGCCTTTTACCAAAAGACCCTGAAGTGTTTTACAATTATTCACTCAATTAAAATGCACAACAGCCCCAAAGAGCTCTATTAAGTACCACCAGGCCTTCCTCCCTGAGGTAATATGATAATTGGAGATTATATTAATTTTAAAAGGGCATTTTGATTTTCCAGAGCATACTTATTGAAACAACTGTTGACTAGCTAATTTCCAAAGGTGCAAGGTGCAGAAAACTGGGACCTGGTTTGGTCCAGAATGCTTGAAAAATCAAGCCTGAGAGATCATATCTGGAAATAGCTCAGGCATCAGCAATGCTTGTTAAGAGCATGAAGGTGCTCAAAGACAAGAGGGATGCTCAGTCCCAGCCCCCTGAGTCAGAAGTTTCACTAGTCAAGCACCTGAATTTCCAACGCCTTCTCAGAACTGAACATCGCAGTGTCTCTTTGTGTCTGTCTTGACCCTGGGACCCTCTGAGATTCACAAATACGAGTACTTACTCTCCTTAGTCTCTGAAATTCTGGGGTTTTGGGTGCGCAGTGGCTTGCTTACAAATGGAGAGGAGGAGAGCAACTCAGATCCTTTTTTTGGAGGCAGATGTGAATTTGAGCTCCCTCTTGTTCAGACACTACAGAATTGCTTATGCACAAATGTGTAGGTTTTCTGTGGCAAATCCCAGTCTTACATAGGAACCTAAAAATAGGGGGGGGGTTAACTTAAAAAATAGATATAGGGTTGCTTTTGTTATTTCAGGTATAAGTGATTTTTTCCATGGAAAAAATGTCAGCGGTAGAGAGCGTAACACAAGAATAAATCTTTAGAAGGTAGAAGCTCAAGCGGCATGAATGTTTCTAGACCCAATGAGGTGTTGATTTCAAGGAACTATGACAAATTTCCAGCCTCCTCTAACTCCTTATCTAATTGACATAATTCTTTCCCAGAAAAAAGCATCCCCCCTGGTTTTAACCTTCTAGACATTATTACTGCTCTCCATCTCTTGAAAACAACTTTTTATGGTCTCCTAAGAGATATGAGCCTACTAGAATAAAACTGAATTTGCTACTAGATGGCATTTTTTGACACATCAGCTATTCTGTACAGCATGTATGTTAATAAATTAGTAAGCACAAAGAACCTCACAGAATTAGGCATTAAGCAGGAGATAAAATCCAGTTTTCTTTGATATTGAAATAGGTGTTCAAATACTACAGATCCCTTCGTGTATAAAGTTCTGCCATTACATATTATTTCATACCCCTCACGTTTTAATAGCAATTGTTTAAAATTAGACAAGTGCCATAATATGGAAGGGCTTTTTAATCTATTATTTAAACAATGTCTTCATTTGTAAGTACTTCTGAGGGAGAAAGACACAAATGCAGTTTTAAAGTAGATCCCACAAGCACAATAAAGTAAAGGGAGGCCCTAAAGATATCTGCAGATTCCCTCCCACCCAAAGCTTTTGCAAATGGCAAACACCCAGGACAACTGGGAGGAGGGGGTAAACCAGAGGTCTCTTTGGGCTCCTGGAAGTTGTGCAGGCCCTTGCAAGCAGCACATGGTAGAGCTTTGTACAAGACGCCAGTCCCAGAGCTGATGGGGCACACCTTTTTCAGCAGCGTTGGAAAGATTTAGCTAAAAATGTAGAGTGGTTTGATATCTATCTGAAGTATTGAAATGGGAAGTTTGCTTGAAAAGGCACTAGACGTCTGACAACTCATACTTATTTTTCTAGCCTATTTTTCACTCTCTTGCTCCTCTTTTATAGTTTTAATCCCTAGAGCTTCAATAAAGTAGAGCACAGAATTGGGCCATGTAGTTATACATGACATCAAAGCTCTTGCTGTCTGAGTTCATGGTCAGTGATTTGAAAACAAGCCCAGATTTCTCCTACAGCTTTTGTCACGTTCACTACGTGGCAGTTTTTACACTTCCAATAAATAACTGTGAATATGTCGCACTAGTGGTTAATTTAACTGATGTGTAGTGGCAACAGCTTGTTGTGCTACAATGAAATCTCCAGGGTTATTGAAAAGAAAGTCTTTCCAAGTAAATGTTTAAACTTCACACACAAATGCTTTAGGTTCATTTTAATTTGGCCCTGGGGATAGTGCAGGTTCCCAGAATGCATTCAGGTAATCTCACTTCAGGTGCCTAGATTGGATTGTCATAGTCCCAGCTGAGACTTGACCTCTCCCGTTACACTGAAGGTGAAAATTTAACTACCTGAAATATTCAAAAAGGCAGATTTATAATAGTGAAAGTGGGACTTCAGGGCAGAAAGCAGCGATGAAACAAACCACTGGATGGTTCAGAAAAATACTTTCTGCAAAGGACCAACGCTTAATGGCTTTATACAGTATACACTGTCATGGCTTGATATTTCTGCAGTCACGAAACTGCCAAATAAAACATTATTAGCAGTTACTTTTACTGTGATAAATGTACGGTCAGAGAAGTTTTTTCTTGTTGAGAGGCCTGTTGTGACTTTCCTTTCTGTGTTCTGGGGGTGAAGCAATACTAAACCCATTTACCAATCCTGACAGTATTCTGACTATACGCTGGAGTTATCTGCATTGCAAAAGCTCTATGGGAATTGAACTCAGACAACTGTTCTTCCTGCTGGAAACCAGACGGCCAAGGAAAGTAGCTATAATCAGTTTGAATTTGCCTCTGGCTCATCTTTTGCTCTGTTTCCTTTTAGACCACTACCTCATTAATAAAAATTTGCTGGATTGCTGAGAGTTCAGGTTTCACAATCTACTACTTAGAATTTGAGGTTAATCCAATGCTGACTACAGTGAAAGTAAAAAAGCAACAAATAGCAGAGGGGGGGGATGAAAAGGCCAGGTCAGGTCTGGTCCCAGGCTAAAGAAAAGCAGGGCAGCAGGCGTTCCGTGCCTGCCAGCAGTTGCCGGCAATGAAGGAAGCTGTAGATAAGAAGCACAACCAGAATGCCCTGTGTTTAAATTTGTCACACAAAACACAACATCCTCAGCACGTGACAAGCAAGCAAAGACAAACGGTCCATCCCCGTTGCTCAAAATACCTTGCTGAAGACCAGCTTCCTACTGATTTCTGGCTAGATAAATGGCATTGTTTGACATGGCTTGAAATGCTAGGGCAGCGCTACATCATGATGACACTTCATTTAGTTCCCAACATGAATTTACAATCAGCTTTTGTTTTAGGCAGTTACACTCTGATTTTCTCCCTTGAAAAACCTTGAAATTGTTTTTTAAATAGGTCAGGAGAAGATTGGGAGGAAAAAAAAAAAGAAATCTGACTTTGGGAACTTGGTTTTGAGAGGAGCACTTCATAGAGAGCATGTTTGGGTGAGGGAGAAGAACAAAACCATTTTTCAAAAACCAAAGCCGACCAAACAAAAGGGAATATCAAACCCAGATTATAATACAGAAAAATCAAGCCATGATATTTGTTCATGGACATTTCCCCCTCTCACCAGTACAAGCTCCTGTCCTGCCTATGTGTATCCTAAACACAACTCGTGAAATAGTGCACCCTAAAGAATGAAAGAAGCATACACAGTTATCCTCCCAGCTGATGTCATCAGTGCGACCCGCTTGATTTAAAGACCTGCCGTACTGTGGGTACTTGGCCTCAGCAGATGGATTTGGGCGAGAATGAGCCCATACATCAGGTGAGCAGATCAAATGACAGCAATTAAGGGAAGGAGACTCTGAGGAGGGCTAAACCCCACGAGACGGAACCCAAGTCAGGGAGAAGAGATTTGGGAAGCAGTCTTCTGAAGAAAGCACGTAGAGAAGCTGCACACTGGGAAGACCAGTAGCAGAAGCACTAAGAGAATGAAGTTTATGGAAACGCCAGTCGGCGAGATGTGGGTGCTAAAGAAAAACATCTGAGCCCTGCAAAACGCTGGAAATAATATATACTTGGGGGACAGGCTCATATTGATTTCACTTAACATCTGTACTACCTGGTATCTTAATAAATCAGGACTTCAAGACAGGAGTATCTGACTTGCAAGCAGCATGGCTCAATTTTTTTTCCTTTTAGAAGATCCAAAGGATAGATAAGTGAGGCATAACAGTGCCAGAAATTAGACTGCATTCCCCCAGCATTTCCACCTTCCCTTCTTCTGCTACAAGATAAGCACTGAGAAAAAAGCAGTTTATCCCATATCACCTACATCACCTCAGACAAATGGAAGTGGAATTCTTTTAAAAAAATCATAAATATAAAATAACAATAAATCACTTTTTCTAGCTTCCTTTTCTTTTTCACAGAGCTTGAACACAGAGAATAAACTAATTAGTCACAACACCGTATGTAATCATTCTTTCAAGCCATGAGAAAAGAATGGATCCAGCCATGATCTGAGACTTAGGGATCCTTAAGCGAGCAAATTAAAACTTTCACTCACAGGAATGAAAGGCTTCTGAGAAATCTAAAGGAATCCATAGCTATCCTGATAAAATCCTGGCCTTATTGAAGTCCAAAGGAGCTTTCCTACCAACTTCGAGGGAGCCTGGATTTCACATCTAGTGCTTCTCAGCTGCCAGGAGAACATCAATGACGAAGATGAACGCAATTTCCGTGCTATGTTAGAAGCAGCCAGAAAGGCTCCCTAGGACACCAAAGTTGCTTCACCTCTTTATTTTCAGTGACTTTACACTAAAATAGGTGGTTGCTTCTCTTCACCTCACTGCTGGGGCTGTGCCGTTCAGTTTTCAAAAGCTGAAATGGAGCCTACTTGCATTTCTGCCACAAGAATCCCACAGTAAATTGTAATAGGCTTTGACATTAGAAAAGAAAAAGAATGACTTTGCAGGAAGCAATTGTTGGGGTAAAATGGACATCTTCCCTCTCTGAATTTTAAACATTTTGCACATCTATCCGAGGCACAAAAGACTCTGTGATTCCCATGACAACTGTGGCAAATGCAGCTGTAGGCATCATTTAATTACAGTGATTCAGCCTTCCAAGCCAACATCAATTCCTTAAAGTGCTTCAGGGCATACAACACATGTTCAAAAAGGAGCATTCATGTGACCTTAAGAATATGCCCTTTAAGGTATGTTTCCATTTATACTCTGGGAATTTGGAATTCATTAACACCAATTAAAACTGGACATTGTGTGCTTAATTCTCCATGCACTGCACTGCAGATTTATCCCTGCAGGTTGAAAAGTTTTTTTGATGAACCGTAAAGCTAAGATAAAGGGAAATGTCCTTCTATGATTTGTTCTCATGGGTCATGGCAATAGTACTGCAAGAGAAAAATGTCCCTTACAAAGCTATATTTTCTATGGATATTACACCGACAAGACAAAATGCAGCTGAGCTCTCGCACACCAGCATCCGAGCCAGTAAAAATGTACCCATTTTGGATACATAACATAGTAGAAAACATGACTTGTCTTTAAGTATCTGCTATAAATAATCAGACCAGAAGTAAAATGTGTTTTCATTTGAGAAGTAACCTCTCTGCTTGTCAGCTTCACTTACAGAAAATGCATGCTGTAAATCTGTGAGAGTTCTCCTCTAGAATACACCAAAAAAGCCAAATATTTTCACTTCTGACAGCGCATCTACCGAAATGTGAAAGAGTAAAGTACAAAGAAAAGCAAAATCTTTTTCTTAAAGACCCGCCCTGTAGCTCTGTGTGCTAATTGTTAACAGTGACCCACTCCTGTAAAGGACTGGGAAACGTGCAACGTAGTTCAACCAACGCTACTAATTCTTCAACGCAGATCTTATTTACCAAAACAATTAAATATATCTGCAGTGTATGGAAATTATTAACAAAAAGGAATGCCAAATGCACTGCAGACATGGGGCTACTTAGAGTTAAGTGAGAGACTGACATAAATCTATTCTGTAATCTCGTGGCTGTTTCCTACCAAAGGAAGGACCAGAATGCAATGTGCTAAATTACTAGGGCATAGGGATATGTTGCTTAAGTTTTTTTAAAAAAGCAGTTGTACCGCTGGCACAACAGACCCAGCTCTGTCACAAGCAATTTATTACATCAGTATATCAACTTTATTAAAAAAAGAAAAAGACAACAAAGAAGTCTGTCTTTGTGCAGAGCTCAGCTCAGACTGGTTTGGAAACATAAACAGCTTCGGAGCTTAATTAGAAACTGTTTACATCTTAAAGATAATTTCATTTTCTTCAAATTGTAACAGAGGTAATTCCAGATAGTTCTGCTGACTCCACAGATTAATGTCTCTAAGCTGCCAGACCAAAAAATGCAAAGTGATGTCTGCACAGCTGAAAACAAACTGAGAGGGGTCAGGGAATACTGTGCTAGCTAATAACGGTTTGATTATCTAACGTTTAACAGCTCTGCAGCTTCAAGATGCTGTGAGATGTCTAGAAAGAAGAGAACCAGTCAGTAAATTAAAGTGTCCTTTCCCACACTGTATTTCTGATTTCTGTCCCATTTCTAGCATGACCTTTTGCCTTTTCTATTAGTTTTTTTTTAATTTTTTTTTTTTTTTTACCTTGTGAAGTGTTGGAATAAGTGGTTTTCACTTCAAGTTGATTTGGTACCAAAGCCAGGATGCTGTTTCCATGGCATACCTGACTGTCTCCTGAAGCTAGTGTGCTGGAAATCGCTGGAGGGTGTATGTTTTCATAGCCTGGTTCTGCAGACTCCAGTTCAGAATTTGAATAACCAAAATCAAGGTGACCTTATACCCTGCTTCCTTGAGGTAATTTTTCAAAAAGAAGAAATGTGACTGAAACTAATACTTAATACAATAAACGACACATATGATTGGTACTTTCCTAACTTGTCCTTAAGAAATTTTAACTATGTATTATTTATTTAACTACATGTTTATATTGCAGTTAAATACACATTTTTGTACTGCAGTTTAAAAACAAAAATCAAACAAAAGCAGGTGACAAAATAACAAGGCTCCCCCCAAAAGCCTTAGAGAGCCAACCCTACTGAGCATAACGGTTCTCCACCCATCTATCATGCAAATACATACTTATGCACTATGAAATCAGCATTACTGTTACTAGCCTTCTTTTGATGTGCTGTCCTAAATCTCATTAATGGTAATGGGTGATACACGAGGGAAGAAAAGACCTTCAGGACCATCAAAGGACATCGGTTGCATAGCACACTTTAAGGGTAGGGTGCTGTTCCCCCAGACGCTGCCCTTGGTGGAGGCAGATGAAGAAGATGATGAGCATCTCCTCACCCTGACCCAATCCTGCTGTCCACAGTTACCCCAATTGCAGCAGGATAATGGTGAGCCTAAACTGCCGGATAGATAATGAAATAATCCTCATTAGTATACGTTCTTCTGCCCCCCGCAAGACTTATTTTTAACTTGGATGATTGCCATCATCTGGATTAACATGTAGCCCCACAAAACACTACTCCAGTTCACCAGAGGTGGAAGTAAACTGCAGCACAGGAGCAAATCAGGTTGGGGTTTAGATCCACAGGCCAATTTCTCTGCCCAAACCCATATTTCATGGTGTGGGTATAATGCGATAATCAGAAATAATGGATGGCTTTTGGATAGAGACCCTATACACAGATTCTATAATTCACATGCCCATGACCTACCATTTAATTTTACTTCAACAGAGAGAACGAGGTGACTTTGATGGTCCTTCCCATCTTTAATTTTTCCCCATTTCTCCTCAGCAGTACTTAGACTGAGTCAGTTAGTTTAAATTGGGACTGTCACTCAGGCGATTCTTAACAAATCGTATTTTGCTCTCGCTCTCATTCACAAATATGCAGCTTCCCATTGGCTATCCGTTTTCATTCTAACATAAAGGTTTCAATTTTACTTAAAAACATACTGATAACAGTGGGTGTTTTTTGGATTGGTTAAAAAAAAAAGTCTTCTCCAAATTTTAGCAGTAAATGAACCAGTCTTTTTCTACATACTTTGTATGATTTCTATGTGCTCTTTCTGTGTTCCTAATTGTTCTCCTCCCCCAAACCCTGCCTCCAAAAACTCAATAATTAAAGTGAAATTGTGTACTGAAAGGCAATTACTCAAAATTAGCTGTTATTTTCTACAGAGAGGCACAGTTCCATAAAAATCCTCTGAAATTTTGATCAATAGCTGAGAGGATAAAAAATTGATCTCAACTCCATTTCTCCTTTTTCTTCAGTTATGATCACTAGACAAACCCCAGTCCCCTGGCTGGAGCAGAGCCCCAAGCTATCCTGCGGCACAGGCAAAACACAGGCATCCCCACCAGCATGAAGTCACAGTGTCACAGTCCAAGCTCCACTTCCCTCTAACATATGCGGTCATATTTATCTTGGTAAAATGAATTTAAAACCTGACCGAATCAGAAAGATATGCTGACTTTAATTCTAGCTGTGAAAATGGAAATGGTAACATGAGGTCCAAGATAAGAACAGCAAAAAAAAAAAAAGGCAGGCATAGAGGGATTCAATTCATTCTTTGACTTTTCCAAAGGAACATCACTCTAAAAGGAAGATGACAAAGAGGAGTTGTGCGGAGAAATTATCATAGAGAAGCTGCTTCCTTGTTTATGTTACTGGCCCAGACCTTCCTGCATGGCACCAGACAGCTTTCTATCCATAACGCTTCATGCCATCACTGGGATGTAAACCAGCATACGCCCTGGAATGAGGCAACGCTTGGAACAGAGAAAAACCAAGTCTACTAGGGACCCAGATTAAAATGAAAGTTTCTGAAGAGATATACTTTCATTCAAAAGTCTGTTGAGCAAAGAGCAATGACCAAGACCTCTCTCACACATCAGGTTTTGCACTTTCGAAATCTATACCACTTGTTTCATGTCTTGAAACAATAGCCCATGCAGTTTTTTTCTTTTCCCAAGGATTTGTTATTTTCAATTATTTTGCATCTATTTCATCTTTTCTTCCATCATGGTCTTTGAAGAGAAACAATGTACAACTAAGCTAGAAATAAGAGTTGAAGTAGACGTGTAAGTCTACTTGTAGACGTGTAAGACCTGCTGCCAGGCTGTGCTTGATGTGCAGCAGGATTTGGAAGACTGGACACGACGTGCTTGATGCTAGAGTTCAAGGGCATTTGAAGGCATGCCCTTGCAGACGCAGTCACGGTTCCTCAACACAAACCCATCCTGCTTTCTTCCTATTGCACTTGTTTGCAGGGACAAACTCCAAGCTGGTTTGCATTTTCCATTTGTAGTTTTAGTGCAATGGGATAAGTGGGGTCTGCTGAACAGGTGTGTAAAAGCCCCCCATGATTTATAGCTGTGAAGACAGCTTTCAGCCTATGGTTACCCTTCCAGGTCAATATGAAGTATTTCATCTCACAACACATGGATAGCAAAAGAAATGGGGTGTGAGCAGTAGGGCGGACCTGGAGAAAATCTCTATCATTCCCATAGCTAGGTGTGAATGGGACTGGAGGAGAGACTACAAAGCAGCCCTTTTCCCGTCATCCTCTGTTCTATCAGCACGGTGAAAACCTGCTTCTGTCTACAGAAGTGCAAAGAGAGATGAAACGAACGGCTCGATCCTAGGAGCCTGCCTGGCATTTCAATTAGCCGTGGCTGGGATGATTCAGCAACAAGAACGGATCCTGGTAAGAGCAACGCACTTCTGTGAGATGACGAGGAAAGAAGCTTTCATTATAGCAAGTCATGGAACTCCTCAAAGGGATGGGAGGCTGTAGTAGGATCAGCATCTGAATAAGCTTGGTTAAACTACCTGTCCTTAATGGATTCCTGGTCTCTCATTAACACCTAAACTGGGTGGGGGAAATGGAAAGGCATCAAAGAGTATTTTCTGTTAGAGGAAAGGAAGAACATGTTTACAGTACGCTCAACTTCCCTGATGACAAGTTAGTTGTGTAAGTCACCTATATATAAATTAGAAGAGCACGCTATTGGCAAGGACACAGACATGTGGGTGAGGGGAAGTATAAACCCTTGGGATTCCGGGAGGGAAGAAGACTAACTAAAAATGTTTAAGGCTGGCAAGAAATTTCAAGCATACATTAACTCTTAAGCTTTCAACTACTTTGGGGGGAATTTACCCACTTCCAACCCCCAAGGAAACACCTGTGCTCAATTTTGATGAAGGAGCACATAAAAAGCACATTTCCAAAATTATTAACTAAACAAGCACTGCTAATTGGCATAATCTTGCTCCACAGTTTGTGCTCAATTCTGCTTTTAGTCGCAGTGGTATAAATCTAGACTAATGCCTTGGGTTTCACCAGAACTCTTCTGTATTTATCTAGCTGTCAGGAAGAATATTTTCACTCCTAAGAGTGGAAACTTTAGGGAGATTCTAGGAAAACAAGTGGAATACTGAAATGGCCTCGCTCAGTCAGCCTAGTCCCTTACTTTTCACATACTGTGATCTCAGTACAAAGACTTGCAAAACTCTTTAAGACTCCTTATATCCTTCTTTTTCACTTGGAACAGTCTATGGTCAAAACAACTAAAGAAACTGAAGGAATATCATTGAAACGCATGCTTAAAAAAGGGAACAAAGTGCTAATACTAAATATTTCCTTGTTGATCTGATTTTTATAGCAAAAAAACCCCCTTCTACAGTGGGATTTATGTCATTTCCATAGCAGATATTTGAATCTCTAAAAGGCCTGGAGTACCACAAATTTTGGGTTTTATATGCTTAATTCTGTGTTATACAAAATATATTTTATTAGAGTAGCAGGTCTTTAAGGCATTTGTAGCTCTCACAGAAGTGGCACACATCTTGCTGGTATCTTTTAAAAGTAAAAGCTATAGGAAGCTCATTAAAGAATAGATCCAACAGAGTTTAAATTCCACACTGATCCCTGGAGATTTTTTCCACCAAGAAGTAATTTCCAAGACCTCTTCAAAGACTGAAACATAAGAACTGAAGGAAGATGGCAATAATTAATGAAATAACTTTTAAGTAAAAACCCTTCAAACGTTCCCTTTTGCCGCACAACCGCACAAATGACTCCAAAGTTAAGTTTACAGAGCCTTTTCTGTTATAACCCAGATATTTCCTATTCTTTTTAGAGATCAGATAAGGACTTCTCAGGGTCTTGTACTTTTTACACTAGCTTCAGCCCAAAGATTTTTATTTTCCTTGCACTTGTTAAATCTAACATAAACCAACAGAAATTAGAAGAGCACAGAGTGCCAATGAGAATACTGAGAGAGCAGGCTGTTTCTCTAAATGTATTTGGCTTCCCTGGGATGCTCTTTGTTTTGATGTTTTTCCTATTCTAAGAATGTTTTTCAGGTAGGGAATATTAATTTGGCCTTCCCTTAACAGACATGTACTTCCAGAACTGAAAACTCTTCAGTGTTCCTTGAATAATGGTGCTCAGAGGAATACTACCGTTGGTCAGATGTTGGGTAAATATTCAAAGTGTTAATTTTAAATTGGTAAAATGCAGTTTGGCTTAAGGCATAAAGTATTCTCCCGGAATTCTTATTACAGATCGACAGCACAGTATGAAGGTAAAGCCTAAGGCTATAAACCTGAAGTTAAAATTTCCATTTATAAATCAATAATCACTGCAAACAAAGCAGCCGCTCAGTTCTGTGAATGCCACAACTCTTCCTCAGGCACAAGTGGTATATGAAGCTTGGTAAAAATCCAAAGAGAGCGTTACAAAACTGAAGTGTACCTGATGGCCCCCTCCCCAAACTGTCAAACCTGTGGGGTGCTAGGGTTGGGCACGGCGTTGTTGAAGAAGTCCAGAAACCCCAACACAAAGTGAGATGAGCTGCTTGGACTCATATCTGAGGAAGATGCTGAGCAGGTACAGCCTTGGTCTGTCCATGCCCTGAGCCAACCCACAGCCAAGCGTCTGGACTGGCACATCCAGCACAGAGGACGGCTTCAGATACACCTGAAGGACTCTGGTGCAGAAGGCAGAACCAGGGAAGAGCTACCTAACCTCACATTAGAGATAGCTTCACAGGATGAGTTCAGAAAGTGTCTAGAAATGTCTGCCCTGAGAGCATCTCCTGCACTTATTTCCAAAAGTGGAGTAGCTGGATGCCCAACCGGTAATTCAGCTGAGATGACTAAAGCTTGCATGCATCCTTCAGGAGCTCAGAGCCCACAGCTCAGCCCTGTCTGCACACTGCTTACCAGCTATCGCATCACCTCACCTCAGAGCCCTGGTTCCAATTTCAGTTTGTTTTCACAGTGTGCGTGACGTGCCCTGATGTGCTGCAGAATGCAGTTCCATACGGATATTTACTACCTATTGTTTTAGAAGAGCCAAGCTATTTTTCTTTTGCAAACTGTAGAAATCACTCTCATTCTCCTCCACACACACAACTCTCTTTTGTTCGTCTCTTAACTTGCTGTGCTTGGCCTCTGGCCAGAATCCCTTTTTCTGCCTGGAAGGAGGGTGACAGCACGCCTTTGAAGAAACGCCAAGGCTGCTGTAAGGCTGACCAGCAGGGAGCAATCCTGCCCAACACTCCCCGGCCTCTCCCAGATTGCTCTCCTTCTTTCCCAGAAACATGCAGTCTCGGAGAAGGCAGAGGCTGAGCTGATCACAAATCCCAGAAGAGATTTTTAAGCTACAGATGAAGTTTAAGCACACACAGAGAATGCTGGAGCTGAAGAGACATCAGAAGATCATCTAGACCATCCTCTTGCCCCAAGGCAAATCCAGCTGTACCTACAAGACACTGCTGACGGATATTTGTCCAGCTGGTTCTTACCAGCTTCCAGCCACAGGCAGTAACATTTCTACAGGCAATCCAGTCCAGCCCATCACTTACCATCAGGGAGCTTTGGTCAATCTACTCTCTCTTACTTCAATTTAATCCTATCAGTTCTTGTCTGAATATGGACATGGAGAACTCATTCATTATATTGTTCAGTTTCTAACAGAACTTTAAAATACAGAGAAGCAAGCTGTAACTAGCTACCCTGGTCATGCTGCCTGCACTTTTTGTGTCTACAAAAACACTACGCTTCGCCGTTGACATAGTGCCTTTATCATCACCAGGGTAACCGTTCAGCACTGACTCAGAGAGATGACCACAGGTTCCCTGACTTTATCTCCCACAGTGTCTTATATCTTTTCTTGGAAGATCTCCCTCCTGCCACTGAACAACCTTAACCCCACTGACTTTCTGCATTTAATTTGCTCACATGCTAACACTGCTGCACTCCTGTAACAACGGGTGAAATACAAAAGTTGGTGCACAACTAAAACCCTTCTCTGCACAAGACAAAGGCTTTACAGAAAGTCTGATAATGTATTTCCTGCATTACTTTATTTCCTACACATTCATCTTAGCCTTGGCCTTGGGATGCTGCTCATTTCCTATAATGACTATGATACTCGGTTGGCATGATGAGAGAAGGTGAAATTCTGATTCAACACTTGCAATGCAGTTTGCTGGGGTCTTTTTAAATTAACCAGTTGCTTACGGCATTTTTGTCTCTCATGCTGGTAACAGGGAAATAGAAAGGTACAATGGTACATGTCGTGCTCTGATAACAAGTTTAATTGTTTCAGCTTGAGGGGGATAACTGTGAGAAGATTTGACAGGTGTTGAAAAGATTTTCTTTTTTCCCCTTAAATGTTCTTGAGACACAAAACAAAACTAAACATTTTCCGCTATAACTGTAACTTGCCAGTGCTTACCCTCGCACTTACCCAGTAGAGGGGTTCATGATGCAACCCCCTTTATCAGTAGACGCTTTGCAGTTACAGCCCCTCTCCAATGTATCGTGATTCATTCCAAAATTGTGGCCCAGTTCATGAGCCAGGGTGACTGCTGCACCTAGAGGGTTTTCTGAGTGATCCTTAAAAAAACCAGAAGAACTAGTGAAGTCAACATATAAAAACAATTCAGAATACACGCTTCCCCTCTAAGGTCCTATTGCCTGTCCTTGGAAATGTTCTATAAACTTACCAGCTGCAGTTGCACTGTTGTTAAATGGACACAATTTTAAATTCATCTACATATCCCAAGTGTAGACTGGGAATGTCAGGACAGGCTGTCTGTCCTGGCCACTCGGTTTCCCCAGCACATTAGACATTTGAGGCCATTGGGCAGCGTTGAACATCTAGGCCATCTCTTTATTTAGGGCTTAAAATTCCCCTGCTCAATAAATCCCCCAAACTCCCAAGACGTGGCAGTGGCAGGAAACAGTCACCCAGATGTGGAGGGTTGGAAAGGGTAATCATTTATGGGTGAGCACGGGTGTGATGAGGGAAAAATGAGAAGGTCCTTCATGTCAGGAGGTAAATTACAAATGCAGCAAGAGGCTGCACTCAGTCTATTTAGTATTCTTCAGACTGTTTCTTTAATATCAGAAAGTCCGAGATTTCACAAGCCTTGTAAGAAAAACCAAGTACCTTTGAAAACCTCTTTTTTAAAATGAGACGACAACTCAAGTCTAAATCTTCGATGGCCTCTTGTTAACACCTATGAATATTCTAAATGTTGCAAGTGTCAAAATTGGAATATTAACATTAGTCCTCGTTGAAATGCTGATTTTTGGGACAATTATTTCTGAGAAATTCACTGCATGATCTGATTACAGGCTGCTGATCTGACTGATGTTTTGGCTTAACCACAAGTAAGAGACCTTTCCACATCGATCATTTTCCTTGAGGGAAAAAAATTCCACTGTACACATATAAAAGCTTTCCCTGAAGGCATAAAAATGTAATATAAATGCATGATCCACTATTTATCAGTCAGTAAATGGAATGACTGTGCACAGCTGCCTGCTCTAAAAGCATATATGAATATATTCAGTTTAAACGACTCTTTTAGTATCATCTAAGCCAACCTTCAGACTAAAGAAGTGAAAGGTAAAACTGTCTAAAACATTAGCTATATATTAATGAATCCCTTTATACATGACTTGGAGCAGATTTAAGAGTTTCTTCTTTCATCTGTCTGTGCTAATATTTTTAGTAAATCATTTCTCAAACAGAAAACAAAAAAGAGGATACAGTCATTCTGAAAACAAGAAGCTACTCCTGCATTTGGAATAAACGCAGGAGAATTTTATCTTTTAGCAAAGGATCTCTTTTTAGTTTTTCCTGAATTTTAAAATTTTAATATAAAAATATTGTGACTAACTTAACAGTCAGTTTGTGTGCGGTTATATTCTAAGATGCCTGTTTGCTGAAAGAAGCTGTACAACCTGTCCTAGTAAAAAAAGCCACAGAGTAAACCTATGCAGCAAAATAATCTGTAATAATCAAGAAAATATATACTCCTGCACAATGCCTACATATAGAGATGTCTTATCCAGATACTAGTCACATACAGAATCACAGAATCATAAAATCATTTAGGTTGGAAAAGACATTTTAAGATCATCAAGTCCAACCATAAACCTAACCCTGCCAAGTCCACCACTAAACCATGTCCCTGAGCGCCTCATCCACACGCCTTTTAAATCCCTCCAGGGATGGTGACTCCACCACCTCCCTGGGCAGCCTGATCCAGTGTCTGACAACCCTTTCAGTGAAGAAGTTTTTCCTAATATCCAGCCTAAACCTCCCCTGGCACCCTTGAGGCCATTTCCTCTTGTCCTATCACTTGTCACTTGGGAGAAGAGACCAACACCCACCTCCCCACAACCCCCTTTCAGGCAGTTGCAGAGAGTGATGAGGTCTCCCCTCAGCCTCCTCTTCTCCAGACGGAACACCCCCAGCTCCCTCAGCCGCTCCTCATCAGACTTGTGCTCCAGATCCCTCGCCAGCTCCGTCGCCCTTCTCTGGGCACGCTTGTGTCAGAGATAAATCAATAGATGGATTTATCTTTGTACTAATAGCTATTTATGAAATATTTAGAGAATTCAGTGTAATTGAACCTGATGTTATAAAAAGAGCACAACTTCTCACTCAACTGGAAAACAACCCAGGACCGAAGATTAAGAAAACACTGAAACAATTTCATATAATTTACCAGCAGCACACTGGAGAGATGCCTTGAAATTAGAGCTATGTGGTCAAGCCAGAAACTGCTCTAAGCTTTGAGCTACCTAGACAGATAACAAACTGAGCTCAGATTGTCTTCATTTTGTCAGTGGCTCTTACTGATCAGAGATTATATTTACTTCAACACCTCTAAAGCTGGCAATTAAAAATAAAAACAAGAATTCACACAGTCCACTCCAAAACTAAAGCAATAAATGATCTGAAATGTAATTTGGGTTTTGAATAGGCAAACAATTATTACAGCCCATGCGGTTCTCATTACTTGCTCAGATCCACTTGGAATGCAATTTTATCAGTTTCTAGAGAGGGTTTTTAAAACAAGGAATGTGATGTCTCAGCAAAAGAGGTTATTTGAAGGCAGCATAAATGAAGATTATCAAAGCAAACAGTGACATGTCCCATTTGATACTGAGACCATTTAAGTATCACAAGGACTAAAGAAATGAATAGCAATGTGACTTTGATTTATTCCATCAGGGTCTTTTAAAGTTAACTTGAGCAGTAAAAGTCATTACCAAACAGTTTCACAATCACCGAATAAGCAACCATCTACTGTTAAGATATTATAAGCTGTTGCACAAAACATGCAGCTGCTTTCAGCTGAACTCTGCTTCATTCCACTGACATTCAGACCAAATCGCAATAATAAAATACTGTCCCCTACAGCTAGAACAGGCAAATGCCCCAGTCCTGGTACTTTCCATGTAGTTTCACTCAGTTGTAGGAGTAAGTTTCCTAAAACACTCTGTTATTTCCTTTATACAATTCCCTGAAATGTAAGTGCCTTGGTTCCGCACTTGTCATTTAGTCTAACTTCCCTCTGAATTCAATAGAAATTTGGCATGAGTGAGAATACTACATTACATTACAGCAACGCAGCAATATTTTACTTTTAAATCCATGAATTTAATGGGCGATCTTTTGAAACAGAATGAAGTCTGAATCCTGTGTCAAAGACTTGCTTTAATGTCAACTTTTGTTTGGTCTTTCTACAACACAACAGAACCATCACAGTAAAATAAAATTATAATGCTCTTGATACACCAAAAACTTCTCATACTCAGATGCCTGCTCTCCCCACTTTGAGTTTCTCTTAAAATCAGTGGGAGACAGGGTGTCACCTACCACTGAGAGAATTCAGCCCTATATACAAGCAGAGAGGGGGAGGCTGTCTGGGAGGCATTCCTCTCAGGAGGAATTTAGATCATATAGTAGAGCTGAGTAACTGCAAAAACAGTCAGGAAAATCAGATCATAGAAGGACGACTCCCGTTTTTGTATTCACGCGTTATTTCTCATGCAATCTCTCCATTGTCTCTTCTTTCAGATCGGTTTTGAGAGCAGGGATGCTTTTTGGTAGTGAGTGTTCGGGGTGGGATGGGTAAGAGGTTGACTGAATTATAAGGATGGACAAATGTTCAGCTGCCCAGTGTTGAGACATTTGAGCACTACAGCCTCCCAGGTTAACAGTTATTCATTCTTTCATTTGCATATCTTCCAAATTTAGAGCTTTCTTCTGGAGGGTACCAGTATAAGTACAAACTTTTTTTGTATACACCTGAATGAGCCTTTGTTAACTGGGGGGAGAGGGTGGACAGCTGCCCATTTGGGTTTGGCTTGGTTTGGATTTGGCTCCTTTTTGAGGATTTGCTTAAGGAACTAGAAGACGTTTCTAGTTATCCTGTGCAAGCCTCGAGCTAATTTGCACCTCAAAAGTTTCAATTCCCTGAGGTGGGAGTGTCTGGGAAACACCGCGCTCCCCTGCACAAGTGAAGCTGCAGCCTGGCCCACGATTCATACGCAGACACTGGGTTTCTCCTGGACATGTAAATCAGTCTCTCCTCTGTCAGAGCCCTGAGAGCACTTTAAAGAAATGCTGATTCTTGTTTTCTTGTTACTGGAATGAAACATTTTTTGTTGTTTCCGTTTAAAATGGTGGTTTCCAAAGTGAAGAGGACTAACTTTGCAGTAAAACACACTGTAGCATGTTTTAAAGCTTATGCTAAAAATTAAAAGGACAAAAAAGTCATCATTAAGGGCATCTCTGACTGCAGATAAAGCCAAAGCAATGACTGCTGGCCTGAGGGTGAAATGGATACTGTGGGGCTGTCTGCATCATATATGCTTTTGCCAAGATTTGGAAGTGCGCTGGGAGACTCCCACAGCTTTTTCTTCCTCTTTTCCTCCTTTTCCTTTCGTACCTATTCCCCAGGTACCCAGTGGAAAGCTGTAACAAAGACCAATCAGAGACTCAGCTTCTAAAGCTACCAAGAGACTGAAGCCTTTGTCTTTTCTACAATTTTGACTTGACTTGCTCCAAATTATGTGATTTGATTGTTCTTTCCCACTTTTTCCTATACCTCAGCTTCCCTACTCACCTCGTAAATCCTCCCAGTCTGAACCATCTGTACATCATCTTCCATGAATGCACACATCACCCCAGCTTGGCTTCTTGCCTGCTTGTCCAGGAGCCCACAAAGGAGCCCTGCATTGTGGACCAACCTCAGCTTAGACGCTAGTTAAGAAGGAAATGGAGGGGCTTCAAGGGGCTGTATCTCTGGGATCACCCCGCTACATGGATTGACTTGAAGCACAAGCCTTAGCGTCCCAGGCTCCAGGTGAGCCCATGAAGCTTTGAAGAACTGGGAGCTTTGAGACCATGCGAACTCTGAACGTTGTACGTTCCTGAGCTCCCACTTCATTTAGGTAGGGATCTGCAGCTGATGTGTCCAGCAGAGCTGGAGAGAACCACCGCCTCACCTGAGGTGCTGGGAATCTCGACAAAGCTGTAGGAAACACAAAGGCTTTCTGCACGTGCATGCTAAACTCAGAGAATATCTAAGAGGTTTTTAGGGCTCCCTGGCTTTCTGCTCTGGAGTTGAGCTCTGAGCTCACCAGCTGAGCCTGCTAGTGGCCTGCAAGCTCTGGAAGTCCACATCTAACCTTATTTAAAGTACTTCTATTGCAAAGCTAGTTAACACAAAACTTCTTTCCTCCCCTTTTGCACAAAACAGTTAAAAATTAAAAAAAAAAAATTCTGAAAGAAAATCTTCCAGAACTACTTGCAGAAATTGGCTAAGATGTTTACTTGTATGTTCATCATGTCTAGCATCTAACAACAGCATTACCAATAATACATCTTTGAGAGAGGCTCAGGTAGAATAAATGCTGCCATTGTTTGTTCTCGTTGTCTGGCAATGTAATAAAACCCCTGTGCTGCAAAGATGGAAAATAAGGCCTTACACAGGAAACTCTGTAAATACAGAATAAAATCAATATAATAAAAGATTCAGAATAGACTCCTGTTGCCTGTAACACTAGTATACCCAAGTGCATAACAAATACATCTTCTGGTTCTCATCCTTCACAGCACCTCAGCACCTGATTAATGGTAATTAGGAGTAGAGGATTCTTGCAGAGAGGTCATGCTATATTTTAATGCAATATTTTGATTTTTTTCACTATGGAATCTATCATTTACACGCAATGTGCATGTAGGTACAGATAATATTGAGGCTGAAAATGGGACAAATGGGGCTGGATGTTCTGGTACGGAATACAGTACTACAATACTTGAGATTGTGCCGCACCAGCTGGGCCAGTTTCAAGTCCCGTGCTTTTACCACTTACCATGACGACCCCTCCAGACTGCTCTGCAGTGCACATGCTCATTATGGGCGCCATGCCAATGGTAGTCCCTTGGAAGTACACCCCACTGCAGGAGGGCGGGAAAGGAGAAGAAGAATCACAGAATCACCGTTCAGTGCCAAGATACCGCCCTATTATTTTCAGTCTTGTATTTCTGCCAATCTCAAAGAAAGATCCCATTTCAAATGTGTCAGCTCCAGACATTTGCAGGTTTAAAACAATGAAAAGCACAGATTAGTCATGCTGACTTGCCGAACTGACATTGACAGCATCCCTTCTATGAGAAAGATCCATTTGATCACCCTCCTTCGGGTTTACTGCTGTAACAGGACCCTTCTTTCCTTCCTTTTTTCCCTGACTGAAGTTGGGAATAGAAATACAACCATAAAAATAATTTCTCTAGCTCAAAGAAGGGTTATTTTAATGCAGCAGGAAGTTTATACGCTACTTGTTATAATACATAGCCTAGAACATAATCATTTCAAACAAAGTAGTATTATACATAGAGAGTAATCAAATATCTCAAGAGGGACAGTTCGGAAGGGCTCACTCTATTCTTACACAGATAATGTAAGAATATCTATGCAAAGAGTAAAGAGTTCATTTTAATTACTAAGATGTCAGGTATATTTATTGGTATAGTATAAAGAATGGTGCATTGATCAAAATGACACCTGGTTCAAGAAAGAGGTGTTTCTCTTGCATGTTTTTTTTAAGAGTGCTTTTACTTTGAGCATGTTTGCTCAATTACTTTAATCCTGTAAAGAGCAGCAGGGTAAAAGATGTGTATGGTTGAATTTTTAAGTCACAAATGCAAACGAATTGTCCAATTTTGACTGCATTTTAAAGTTTACCGAGGTCTTTCTACTAACAAACAGGCTTCACATAGTACCCCCTTAGCTCTACTTTTGGGGTGAGGGCAGGACTGCCTTTTTCAGTAACTATTTAGACTGAGACCAGCTTTAACCGCTTGTAAATTCATACCCTAAGTATTTACCAGCTTATTATGCGTCCACACTTCTACATGAGTTGTATTCAGGAAAGGCCTACAAGTAACAGAGCTATTGCAGAGCTGTGGAAGGAAATTAATCTGAAGCATCTGCTGAAGGGCTCTGCAAAATTCTTTCATGTTTGATGTTTGCAGAGGGGAAAGACAAACCCTCAGGAGCACAGATGTTCCTCCCAACAGCTTAGCAACTGGAGAAGAATTCAGTACAGCTATTCTCAAATCACTGAAATCCCAGCCGATATTAAATATAGTGTCAAGTCTACCTTATCAGCTGTGCATTGTCGTGGGGTTTACGAGGTAGTAGTTTTAGCTTTCTCCAGTCCAGAAACTCATGGAGGCTGGTGAAAGGGTCTTGTGAAATAGAGCATTTATCCATGTCATTCCATACTTCCACTCCGACCAGGGCTACTCGAATATTTAGCGGCCTATAGAACTAATGAGAAAAGAAAAATAGAAACATGTCTCTAAAACTCATTTTAGACCACATTGGAATAGAATATTTCAACATAAGCATAATGTGCATATGAAACTTTCTTGCAGAGGCTTAAACAGTCTCTTCTCCAGGGCAAAAGTGAACACCTGACAGGACTGACTCAGGCAAAATATTTCCATGACTTACGGAAAACAGTTCTGACCTGATTAAATACCCATAAGGCATTCAAAGACGTCCAGAGATATGCTACTTCTCTATGTCCCACCCAATTTTGTTCTCTTCCTTCAAGATGAAACACTGCCTTCAGGTGTCCTTCACTTCTGAACAAACTCATTGCTATGGCAGATGACTCTCTCCACGGCTGCCTCCCGTCACTAGCACCGACGCAATTCAAGAGGTAGAGGCAGCTGTGCTGTACTACGGTTGTGGTTCAAAACAGTAGCTGAAAATTTAGCCAGAGTCATCGAGTCTTGCTCACAGCAGATAAAAACAAGTGATTTTAGCACTGTGGGCCACATACACTATTATCCCACTGGTAAATGCTACAGCTGCTACAAGAGGGGAGCCATATCAGCATTAGCAATGGAGCAGAGATAACAATTCTAATGTGAGACTAATGTGAAGAGGGATTCAAGAATCGATCAAGTCCAGATTTGGCTGACAGTCTGAGAAAAGGATATACTAGATCTTTGTCTTGTTTATATGCATTACAGTAATTCGGATAGCATTGGCATTTGCTGAGCATAAATTAAGCATGAAACATAAATATATTACAACATGCAAAATTAATTTTGAGCAGGTAACATATAAACACCTGTCCTCCAGTAATAAGTCAGCAAGACAATTATGGAAAAGGTGGAGGTGTCTTCAGCAGCTTGTTTTTAATCAAGAATGCTTCTCCTTGACTAATTGCCCTTGAAGTATCACTTGATAAGTTCTCAGAAAAATTAAGACTCCCTCGGTTATAATTTCACTACTGCACTCCTAATATTTTCTGGCCATACAGCACAACAAAAATAAACTTTAATTTGTTCAAAAAACACTGTAGAGGACTCTTAGCATTCATTGTTTTTTGTCAAGAAATTACTTCAAATAATAATAAAAAAAATCCAGTGTATGTCTCTTCCTTATTACAGAATCACAGAATCACTAAGGTTGGAAAAGACCTGTAAGATCACCAAGTCCAACCATCAACTAACACCACCATGCCCACTAAACCATGTCCCACAGTGCCATGTCCACACGTTCCTTGAACACCTCCAGGGATGGTGACTCCACCACTTCCCTGGGCAGCCTGTCCCAGTGTTTCACCACTCTCTCAGCCATCGACTTCTGCTTCCTTAAGCACTGAATATTTTTAATTTTGCCATCTTCCTTGGGCTAGATATCTTATTGACTGTGCCTTCACAGGCCCTTTGTTGGCCTTACAATTGGACCATCCCTTGCTGCTGCAAAGGACTTTGTTCTCCAAAGTCCTCCTCAAAAGAATCCTTTTTTTATGGGCTGTTCCATATGTGATTATCCCCACCCTCTTCCCAGGTTAGTAAAATCCTAGGGCTATATTACACATCTCCTTAGGAACAGGGCTTCTACAGATATATGCATCCCATATAGAGCAGAGCAGAGCTCACAGCTTAGCGTGTTGAAGGGCATATGAAAGGTTTAAGTTTACTTTTTTGGTTTTACTGATTGGAGAGAAGCATTGCTCTGAAATACTGGAATATTAGGAAAGCAGCAGGGTTAGCTCCTTGAAAAGGTGGGTGGACAGGGAGATGTGGCAAAGGTTGTGAAAGCTGCTGATCTGAACATGGCAGCTTTCTTAATTTACTGGTAGAAGAAACATAGATTTCACAGCAACATCCTTCAGGAAGTGTAGTAAGTTTGGAAAAAGTGAAATAATGCTCATGTTCTTACCTTGTCAACATAGTTTGCAATTTCTATCAGCCTCTGCTTAATTTTTTCCACATCCTTGCCTTGTCTCTGAAACTTGGAAGGTAAAGGATCAATGTACTAGCAGCACAAATATCATAGAGTTTCCCCCCAACAGCCACCTTACTCTGCCAGCATTGTTGGTGACGTTTGGGAATTACACAGCGCAACCAAAGGCCATCGGCAGACTCCTGTTGGCTTCATGGGACCACGGTCTGCCTCAGAATAAGCACAGGCTGTGCAACAGGATTTTGGTTCTCACAAAAAGGTTTTAAAATCCCTAAGTGTTACACAGGAATCTTTCAGGGACTGATGTTTTGTGAAAAAGAAAAGGCTCTTCTGTTAGCTGTTTCGGCTCTTGCAGCAGAGTGATTGTGATTCCCTAACTAGCAGTGTTCAAGGAGACAAAAAAAATGTAAGTAGCAAAATAATTCAAACCAAGATTTAGATCTTTGGCTGCCATTCAACTCACTGGAACATTTCTACAGCCAGTCCTGCTTACTCGCTTTGAAGCTCCCTTTGCAAACCCTCAGGAAGGCAGTCATGCTTCACGCAATGTGATGGTAAAGTACTGCTTCAAAAGCAGGTGCCGGATCCTACCGTGTCTTCCAAACAGGAAAACACTCTTCTGTCCTGCCGAGGGCAGTTTATGGCAATGAAGACTTAACTAGCTCAAGGAGATCCTGGGCAGTGAATTCGTACTTGCCTCTTCTTCAATTACTGCCAGATATCCCAGTTATTTGACTCAAATTCCTTATGAAGTATTGCAAGAAATTTTACAATTGACTATCAGCGTTGTCCTATCTTAATAGTGCCTTCCATATCTTAGCCCTAATCAGGGAAGAAGCTTTACTTTGGAAAACCACCGTATTACTATCTGAAGCAAGTTACTTGCAATACCATGGTAGCTGAACTGAGCTACCCATTTCCCACCCATGCTGCCCATAACTTTCCAGTTTTAAGTTTCTTACCTCACGATTATCTGCCACTATAACAAGCTCCACATACTTCGTCGTCTTCAGAGTCTCCCTTTTGTACTGCCAAAAAAAGATGAAAATAGTATTTTGTTTTTGCAATAAGTGACCCTTGGAATCCGCTCTGCCTCAGTCCAACAAAGTGCTTGCAAGAGGAGATACACAATATCTCAGACTTCCAAAGATTTCACTACATACAAATTTTTGTTGTATTCCTTCTCCTCATGGAAGTTTTCCTTTTATCTGCTACAACAGAAATAGTCTATGTGATACTTAAAAAAAAACAACACCAGAATTTGATCACAGTAAGCAGGAAAGCGGTGCAAAGTCTCTCTCAACCTTTCAGCTTTCTGCAGTTGAAATGTTTGAGTTATCTTTCCTCGCAGGAGAATATAATCTCTAGCAGAAAGACCTTTGCTATTTCCAAGGCACATTTAAAGAAATGATGAGATGACTTTTAGCAAACATTTCACACAATAGACAAACTGGCTACTAAGAAAAATGAGAGATAAAGGGATATTGAGTGAAGCAGAGAAGAGATCAAGTGGTCAACTGATAAATTATGTAGGAACAAAACCCCAAGAACAAAAACTGCAGAAAAAACCAGAATGAACTGTCAGTGTCTGGGGAAACGAATACTCTAAAAACGGAAGGCATACATTTAATTTTGTTTCTGTATATTCATATAAAACAGCTGGTTACGCTACTTGCAGTTCTAAATGCAGGTCTAAAAGAATTATAATGTTTAGCTGCAAAAAGATCACTGAAGAAAATGAAATGATTTTGTAATAGTATTAATCATAGCACAGCTCCTCTGCTACCCTAAATTTAAAGTGACCTATTAATGCCTGTAAAAGTTCCCTGATTTACAGCAGCTGAGCATCTATTCTATCATTCCTCCCTTGTTTCTGGAATAAGACAGTTAGGGAAAAGAGGTCTCAGCAGTGTATCTGATCTTCATGCCAGAACTTAAGGGGCTTAAGCAGATGTATGACCTACTAATGACCATAAGGTCTTGTAGTAAACCAATGTTCTATAACCTAAAGCATGACTAAAGCCTTCCAAAGCGAACTGTTCCAAGGCAAACTATGTGATCCCCTAAGCTAAGCCAGTGCTGGACATCACCTTCCAGCCAAATTTCACAAAGTTTTCTTCACATTACCAAAGCGTTCCTCTTTGTTATCTGCAGATTAATGATTTTGAATGTTTTGCAAGGAGCGCTGTGTTTAGAGGGAAGTGACAGATGTAACATTTAATAACTCTGACTTTCAAACTCATATTTAATAGTGTTACACAGCCTTCAAACTATAATAACTGGAAAACAGTTAAGTTCCATTTGGACAGTATTTATGAACTGAGAAAACAGTAAAAGCTATCATTAATGAACTAAGCATCAATAATACAAACACTTCACGGGATTACACTTATTAGGCAGTCTGGCAAATGGGCTTAGGTAGGTATTCTTACAACTACTCCTGGTATTGGGGTTCTCTGTCACCTTTTTGTGCTCTACTGGAGGCAGCTGTCATGACCATGGGGTCATGGTGTGTGCACAGACTTGGTGCATATGCCCATGCCTTGTCTGCCACACAGGTCATCAGCAATGCCTGGTGATACGCTGGCTGGGAACCAGGACACCAAGGAGTCAGCGTGTCCCTTCCTGCTGCTCCTGGAACAGCAGCGGACGCAATACAAAGGGCCTGCCGTGTCTCAGTAGACTTCAGTGGAACCTGCAGTGCTCTGGCAGAGCTCCATTTACCTCCCTGCAAAATATATCAGATATGAGTGAGATGCCATAAAGGCAAATGACCATGTGGGTGTTGTTTGTGATGGAATTGATCTCTCAGACACTAGAAGTCTAACATAAACCTGAAATTTATTACGCCTTCCTGATCAGAGATGTACCCCCAAGGTGCCTCTAGTCTTCTTCCAAATGAAGAATAAAAGATGACACATGAAAATCCAGGTACAAAGATATAAGAACTCTGTTACATCCGTCAGTTTAAACCATTTACTTCTTACCAAGAGTAAAACTGTTTGGACTGGAGAGACTTGGCCTGAGAGAAGAGAAAATGGCTAGCAGGGTATAATCACATAAGCCTCTGGTGACTGACTTGCATAACGAAACCATTCCTGTGATTTGCCCAAAGGCTATGTGCACTCCTTGGATACAATATTTATTTATTAAATATATCTAATTATGACTTCTTTTAGCTTGCTTTCTGCAGCCAACTGCATCAATGCCCAATCCATTGCCTGAGTTAATCCTTCAGAATTTAAATGAAGAGTCAATAATACAGCCGTGATAGGTGTACATGATGGGAGACAATATGCTTTGTTCCACTGACCGTTGTCTCTCTCCCCTGCTTCTACCACACCTGATCCTATCACAAAACTGCTGTCCCATGCTGCTGTACCCCTTCCTCATGCTCCCCTGCCTGGGAATTGTCATGGCTTAGATTCACACTGCAGTGTTGCAGCCTCTCTCTTCCTCCGTGATCCACTTGCCCCGACCGGCTCATCTGCCTGATCTGTGGTCCACCAGCACCACCAAAATGGCTTTTTTGTGTGGCTACAGAGAAAAAGCCATTCTGTAGGGGCTGTCTTACACATCAGGCTTGCTTTCTGTAGGATCCTATCTCAATGGAGCTCACTCAACTGGAAAACACACTCCCTGCTGCAATTTGAAGGTCCACTGAGTTATGAAATGACCCAGTATTTATAGAGACCCAGCTCCAATGGGGCAAAACGTGTCTGCACACATCTGCTACATTACCTGACTTGCTCTATTAAATCTTACGTTTGGATCTGGGAAGCTGAGTCTACTGTTTGTCCCATCATTTATCTGTAGGCTACTCTAACTTTGTGATATATTGATCTCACATTTCAGCTCTGCTCAATAAGAATTTAGTGTAGGTAGCTGAGTGAAGGGTTAGGGGAAAAAAACAAACAAAAAGCTCCCCCCAAACCTGAATTTTCATCATGCCCTGAACCTGAGACTGGATTTCTGCTTACTTCTCTCACCCAGTGTAATTTGGAGCAGCCTTATGTCTCCACACTTTGCAGGTCATCTTTACTCAGTACGTCCTGACAGTCTACTTAGCTGATGACAACATTGAAATGTGAAAACTCACTCCACACGTTACCTTTGACAACTTTCAAAATTCACATATTAGAAGCGTATCCAACATACTCATTATATATATTGTACCTATCCATATGATGTGGCAGTTGACAGGTTTTATAATTATGTCCACTGAACCACAGCAAAAGTCTTTTTCAGATATTTAAGGTGAATTCTGGCATGTAGTTGAAGCCATCAACAAAATGTGAGAACCCTGAGGGTAATAGTAAAATTGCTTCGATTGTATCAGCTAGTTGTATGCACACATTTTATTTCAGTTTCCTAGTGTTACATTGATTATTTCAGTGAAATTCCATCAAAAGTCACAAAGATTTTGAAGAAACCTTAATAAAATTGTGAAAAGTACTTTTCCAATGCTTTCAACCTATGCACGTTTTTAGAAAGAAGTTTAGTCCATAAAATGGTATATGCAGAAGCTAATGCATTAGATGCATTAAGCTAATGCATTTAATATTCCTGAAATGTAAAATAACTTAATTCCACTACATAAATAATATCTAGAGATGCCATTTATATTGCTTTCCTTAACAGTTAACCTGATGCAAGGGCTTAGTAGTACGTGCAAGTATAAATCCCAATATATGACATTTAATAAACATTGAGGACATATTTGTATCACTGTATGATTTCTGAATACCTAAACCAGTCTTTTCTGCAATCCTCAGCCAATATGCAGATGAACTTCTTACAGTATTTCCTTTTCCTGATTTTTAGTTCGTTTAATTTTCTACAGTTTCCATTAGCTATATGCATTTCACATTAAGTGCATTTCTTCCTTAAGAAAATAAAAACTACAATAATACATCTGTAAAATAATATGGTGAGAATTTGTTTTGTCTACATAAGATACTTTCCTACTAGAATGTAAAGGTTCAAAACCTAATATTAGCAAAGCATCACAGCTATCATGTTCTCTTCCATCTTGGGTGGGCAAGAACTTTTCCAGACATTGCTCAGCGTTCTTATGGGGTCTTAAATTCCGGCTATAATCACACATGAACCAAAATATATTACCATAATATGAAACCATAAACTTTTCTGTGCCATCTCATTACCAAAGAGAAAGTAAAATGCAAGTTATGCATGCAGGATCAAGAAAAAGTCATAAAGCTTTAGCAAATCATAGAAGTACATGCTTAATTTTAAGCATGCACTTAAGCACATGACGTCAACAGAAGTTGACTTTGCGGTTTAATGTTTTGCTCAGTAGGGACTCTTTGTATCAAAGAGTTATGACAGGCAGTAATACGGAAATGCTAGCAGAGATGTTCTCAGCAAACCAGAAATGTAAAAGTGCATCATCCTCCTACCCTGCCAGCTTGAGAATGGTGTGATGTGTCATTGTCATCAGCCCTCATGGCAGAGATGTCCAGCTGGTGGCCACAAGATCCTGGGGCTATTTTCAAATTCTCTGCTCGGTAGATTTTGTGTTCACTTGTAGCACCTTCTAATGGCTCCAGAATGTAGCTTTTGTTTTCGAATACAATAATTCCCCTGATACAGAAAAGAACAGAGTAAGATGCATGGTTTTCAAGAGCTACCGTATGTTTGTCTACAACAAAGTTACAACAGGTTTTAATAACGGCAGAGTATGAAAAAGCAAAACACTGATTTACAATGTCATGGTCGAGTGGAGCAGTAAACATCCCAGTTGTACATTTGTCATTGCAGCACACTATACTTTAAAAGAAGCAATGGCTCAAAGAAAATTTTCCTCTTCTGAAGTGCTGTACTGTAGAGCAAAATTATATTTGTGTTTTATGTGTTTTCCATTCTCCGAGTGATGCATTGCCATTGCTGAGCAGAGTCATGATGTGTGTGCTTCTGAGAACCCGTGGCAAACAGTAATGAACAAAAGTGTGGTGAAATGCTTTTGTAAGAAAAGGTACAGAGTGAAAGCATTCATTATCATCTGCAGTGTGCATTATACCTTTTAAACCAAATGCTGATGCAACCATCAATTCTGCCAGATGAAAGAGGCATTGCGGTATCAAAATGGATTATTAAATACTGCACAGTGGGGTAGCAGAATGGAGCTCGGCTATATTAACCAGTGGGTTCCTGTTTAACTCATTTTACTACCCAAAATAATTTTTACAGCAATATCCCCTGCTCTCTGAGGATCTCAAAGATTTTCCACCAGTGGAAGCACTCTTGTTGCACTTCTTTAAGCTACAGTATGCAAAGAGGAAAGAGGGGTTTAGGAAGAGATACAACACCTTGCTCCAAGAAACATGGAAGAACCTAGGACACGTAGCCAATTCTGGGCTTCATGTGCTGCCTCCTAACCAAAAACCGCTCTCCCTGTATACTCCAGACAACTCCCCAAACAAAAGCCATCCTTGGGTTTTTGTGTTGGGTCCTGCCCAGTTATTCTGAGCTGCTACAGTAAAACAAAGTTGACAAAAGGTTGAATATCTTTCCAGTCCTGCCTGCTGAGGAAGCTGCTGGCATAGCATTGCTCTTTCAGCTCAGCATGGGAAATACAGGCAGTGTAGTATGGGTGTCCATGGTCTGCGCATGCTGGAAGAGGATTTCTGGTACTATATGGCGTAAAGTAGGACGATCTCCAACAATACCGCTGGAACTAGTAATTACAACTGCAATTGTAGGACCACAGAGTAAGAAGACTGCGCTACTCAGGACTGGCACAGCATAAGGAGGCATGAAGTAGGTTTACAGACAGGGCTCAGGTAGAAATTACTGTAAGAGAAAGGAATTTAATATTCTGTGACTAACTTGCAAGTGACTGACTTGCGTCCTGAGCACATACTGCCAACCACACAGGAGGGCCCTAGATAATTCCTACATCGAGCTGGACATCAGGTTTTGTTGGGTAACTGTGTGACTAGAGAAAGCCATCCTTTAAAACCCATTTCTCTTTTCTAAACTAGGGATAAGCATTTGCTTAGGGGTGTTGTAAGCTTTCATCAGTTAGACACTACACTACTAATTTATTTCCTGTCTTTAAATTATGAAGGCATTAATCCCTAAGCACTGGCAAAGGCTCAACAGCAATAATTACAATCTACCTACCTGGAATTCCATGAAAATTTTAATTGGCCAAGGCATTCTTCCTCAATTCCTCCTCTAAACTGCTCTAAACTGTCTATATATGCTATTAAACAGCAATCATTTTCAGCCCAAAGCTGGCTGTATTTTATTAGTGTGTCTTTTTGGTGTATAGGAAGTGTCTGCTCTTTTTATTTCTGTCTGTACTGCAACAAAAGTAAGATACTACAGCCATTGTGAGACCGATACATGTGTCTATAAAATTCTCCTGCAGAAAGCTAAAAAAAGAAAAAAAGGAAAAAGAGGAAGGACCCAGAAGGAGGTTAATGACACCATAAAGACTGATTTAAAAATAAAAAGTAAAATTATTAGGAAAAAGCTGCCCTAGCTATTCTATTCTTAGCAAGATACGATGAAGAAACTCAAAGTCTTTGGCCCCCTAACCAGTTAACTGAAGTTTTCATTCCAAGCTGACTGCACAGTTTTGCTAAAAAACATCACTAACATCAGTTCAGCCAAGCCAACAGATGACCATTTTACTGTTAACTAGAACAGCTAGAAGTCCAAAAGAAAAAAAAAAAAAAGACTGGAAACCCATGATATTAAAAAGGCTGCGCAACTGCATTTGCAGGAGCCTGCTTTACTGATTTGAACCAAGAATCAGGGTCTGATAACTCATTTGTAGCTTCCTTACTACCCTTGGCAAATCAGGTAAGATATATTATTTACCCATCGCACAGGCATGCTGTGTATGATGGATCACAGCTGGAAAAGTGGGACTGATTTATCACAGCAACCCTTGTAGCTACAGCTAGGATACACTATAGCACGCATGACATATGAGAGACCTCCAAGCAGGTCACCCCATGATTTGAGTAACCTTACACCCTACAGTTCTAAATTATTTTCAGATCTGCCTTATTCCTTGAAGAATTTAGGAAACTAGGACAACATATTCCCTTTTCTCCCATAATCAGCAACTCTGTAATCAGCACAATCAAATCAGGATTGTTGTCTTTCCCTTGTGCAATTAATCATTTAATTTTGGAGGCAGCTGGAACCAGCAATGGAGGCAGAAGTCCATTAGTCACTGTTTGAAATGGGCCAGCCTGACCATCTCTCTTTACTGACAACTCAAAAACATCATAAAACCATGAAGGGTTTTATTTTTAATGTTCAACTTTATCCTGCTTAGAACATTAACTTAAAAAAATACAGACTTAAATAATTTTTAAAGCCAGCATCTTGGTGTCAAGAGTTCATAGCCAAAACATGCCACATCGATGCCAGGTTTCCAATGCACCCCTTCTCTACTCAGCTACTGTCTAAAGTAATTAAATAACCATTTCTTTACACCTCATTTTCTTTAGCTGCAGAGTATATGGACAAAGGATCAGATACCAGAGTGATTAATTTTGTTTTCTACCAAGCACACCAGAACCAGGGCAGCCTATTCAACTTGCCACTGAGACTCTAATCCCAAGTGACAGCGCAAGCCTTTAACAGTTCCACCTTTGCATATGAAGCAATCCCATGGTAAAAAAAATCTGCAGATTCGGCATGAAGGAAAATATACATTTCATTTAATGTATGCTTATCCTTTGAGTACTGCCTACAGGATATCAGCACCTGGCTTGTGACCATCTGTAATGAGATAATGAATATCAAATATGAATTATCTTGGCCAGCTCTCTGTTTTTGACTAATTTTCTTTTCCTGCAATTGCATTTTTCCCCCATTGATCAGTGCCAAGCACAGCACCTTAAAAATGTAACTAGTCAAAAGCTATGGTTTCTTTCTTTTTTTGGTGTGGCAGGATTAGATGAACAATATCTACCAGTCATTCAGTACTAAGAATTTGAGGCAAATAAAATAAATCCATAGCTACTTTTTCCTTCCACTTTTGTCAGACATTTCAAAGAAGCCTCTGTTACTCCTACACCGTTTCTGTATCTTCCTCTGGAACATGGTTCTCCCACACTCCTGAGTCAGCCTATGTTCCCGAAGAACAAGATGGTGCAACTCTTCCATTTTTCAGGAGGCATTAATGCTAAATAATATAATGTTTTTCCAATGTGACGAATAGACAGCATATTAAACTGCACATCCCCAACCAAAAATTATACAAGGAACCCCAAAGGGATTTCATCAACTCTGTGAGTGCTCAAGCAGTGGCTCTTCTTTAAGACCAACTTCCACTGAAATCTGTGGGATTTCTGCCATTACTTCTAGCAGGCAAAAGACTACCAGAATTCCCAAGCTTATAAATATTTGGGAACAATGCAATATAAAATACACATTTTTTGGTCTTCAGGTATCTAATTCATGGCATCTGTGTTTTCCCCAGTCCCAAATCATAGTGATGCTGGGAAGTTGGAAAGGTCTTGCAAAAGTGGTGGGAAGGAAAGACAAGAGACAATTCAAGCCCTATCTAAAACTGTCAGGCTGTCCTTTTCATCACTGCTAGCAGAGAGGGAGGAAAAAAAAAATATCTCTACCGTACAATATGTCCAGACATCAGTTCACAGGCTCCAAGGCAACTGGAAGCAGCTTCAGCGTGGTCTTGAGCCTGAGTTAATATTTTAGCCTACCTCTCAACAGGGTTTGAACCCTGCTCATGTCTGGTGCTCAGCACCAAATAAAGCACCTCCACATTGCTGCTAATCATCTCTAAACATGAACGACGCGAAACATTGGTATTTGCCTACTGTATGCCATTATATGCCATATGGACACATGGGGAATGTGTATGTGAGATGGTCTGTGATGGGACAACTCCCTCCATCTCAAGGAAAAAGAAATTAAAACATAACGTAAATAATTAATTTGTTATTAATTGCTGTTTAACTTGCCAAGAACCTCTCAATTAGGGAAGTGTAATTTGATGGAATAATTCCACTATTTAAATTGTTGATAAAGTAAAATGTGGTATTTTTTCTCTTAAAAAGAAAAACCAAAACAAAACCTAATGCAAGGCCAGTCGTGTTTCATAAATCAACAGGCTTTAGGAAATCTCAAAATATAAATGGGATTTTTCTTTTCCAACTTGTCAGCAGAAGCAAAGGCCCTGCCAACATAAACCATCAATGCATACTTGTCTGAGAAATTGTGATGCTGAAGTAAAACTTGGCTAGGACAGCATTATATGAAACTGTGATATATTATTCTGCTGTACTATACAGGGAAAGTTAAGTAAATCAATAAATCTGATACCCATGGATGCAATTAAACATTTGGTTTTAATGAAGCTCAAAGTTATACTCATTTCTAAACAATAATAATAAAAAGCTCTATTACCACTGGCAGAGGAATGTAGATGTTTTCAGTTTGTAAGAAATTAATTAGACTATAGAGGGCTGTCATGCTTATACACCACATATTCGCATTAAGTCTGTCTCTGCCCACGGACAGAGCGAAAGGCTGTGCTGTACTCATGTGCCACCTAAAAACCTACCGGACCTTCATTTCATAATTAATGCTACAGCTTCTAAAGTAAAGGGTCTGATCCCACAGCTCTACCACCGATTTCAACGGGAGCTGTAGGTGAATAGACAACAGAATTGGAGCCTTGCGGCCCTGGAGTGTTGTTCTCATGATGCTCGTGATGGAGGTACAGCAGCTACTCACTGCAGTGTTTCTCAACATGCACGATATCAGAAGGCGATCCGTAAAGTGATAGGGCATGTTTATTTATTTTTCTTATACATTCTGCATGCTCAGGACTTTGTATAACAAATTCCCCTGCAAGTAAGCAGGCAAACAAACAAAAGAGCAAGAAAAATGAAGTGGTGAATGTAAACTTCACTTTTAGTCTGGTTTAATAAGTTGCAAATGAATACTATTGGGATAAATGAACAAGATGATCTATCGACTGTTTTTCTAATGGGCTAGGTGATCTTTAGATATTTTCCAAATGGTCTGGTCATTCTTTAACTTTAAAGGACTGGGAAATACAGAGAATGGGAGCTGCACTCCAGAGGCAGAAGTACTCCTGTCTCCACCACTGCCGCTGGGCAGCCTTGGACTGGCAGTTCACCTCTTTCTGCATCAGTTCCACACCTTTAAAATGGGGTAAATTTTCGTAACCACAAAGAATAATTATCTGTTGATGAAGAGCATCACACAAGACCTAAGTAATACTGTTATCCTACTCTGCTGCACATCAGGATTCCATTAAAATAACAAGTCTGACCCAAATCGACAAAGGGCAACATCTCAAATGGAGGTTAAAGCAGTAGCATTATTGGTTTTACATATTGCAGTAGCGGTAGAGGTGTTCTCACGCAGACACATCATTACTCACATACGTTTTATTCCAGCCAATGCCTTTCATTAACCTGAAAATATATTCTATAGCACAGTGCCTAAAACGTAGTCATACCCAGAGACTACTGCAGCACGCACTTAATCCTTTCTCGGTGCAAGACAGATTTGTCCAGAGTGACTGCATATTGGTCTGAAAATTTGATGCCTGGAATTTAAGCAAGGAGTTACTTTAATCAAAAGCGATAATGCAATTTCATGTCCAGCATTTGGGCTGCAAGAAACAGTAATTGTGTTACCAGAGAAAGTGTCACATGTGAGCTCAACTGGGAGGGTGACAAGACAGACCAAGGAAAGCAGAGGAAAATGAAGAAGGAAAGAGACGTTGGCATCAGTGCCAATTCAGTGAGCATATTTTATAGCACTGTGCAGCAAACAGCCTACCAATAATAGAAGGCTTGAATCAAACTTGCACATCACATTAAGGCTCATAGGATACTTTTTCAGGTCACAAAATGTATAAAAATATTTTTAGTTCTAGTTTTGCATTTTTTTAAGTCAGACACAGACTTCATGCAGAAAAGGCAGGCTCAAACAGCTGGGTACAGAGCATCTATCATCACACTTGTCCCGGCAGTAGCAGTGATGCTGGGGGGATTACTGTGCACGTGGGGACAGCGTGCACACAATTGTCATCGAATGGAGACAGTGTTCATCTCAGATCACAGAGGTGAGCGTGATCCAGGAGCTGCTTACCACTTGAACAGTTGGAATACAGAAGCTATGAAACCCCAGAAACGGAATGCTTTCTAACGTTAAACTCAAAAACCTCCAGTAGTTTCACGGGCAGATAACTTACAAACCATGTGAGATGTTTATGTGAACTAAAAGCTCTTCAGAAAGTACGGAGAAAAGGCACACATCCAAACCGGTGCTTTTCTCAACTGGGATTTTCTCCTAACTTCTTTTTTTGGATGAAATCTCCCCTTCTGTGGGGAAATCATGCTTGAGGAGTCATAAGGAATTTAAATTTTTTTCTCACTGGTTTCCTACTTCCATTCTTTTTTTAAATAGTTGATGTCTGGAGTGTCATGCTTAAAGCCCCTCTTCAGCTGACTCTGTCTGGGATGCAGTGAGTTCAGCCAGACCGCTTGAAAAATGGATGGCTCTAGTATTAGCGGCCTCGTGTAGCGTAACTATGTAATCCCATTAAAAATGACTGTCTATTCAGTTCTGGGGCCTTATCCCCATCACTGTCACTGTGGACACAGCATCTTTCAGTCGCTGATGAGGTTGGACAATGACTGAATACTTTTAGGATTATTATCTAGCAACTGGGTAACTCTGAGGGATTCTTAGGATTTCAAGAGCATTTTGGTGTTTTAGAAAGAACAGGCTTCCTGTGAGAGAGATTTGTATCCTTAAACTATCAAGGCATTTCTGAGAGCATCTCTCAAGGTCCCCCCACCAGAGAGGTCACTGCAGATGCCTCTGTAGCCGCACGGCCCCGTGCCAGCATCCTCTGCCAGCCCCTGGACCGTGGAGATTGGGCTCTTCTTCAGGCTGCGTTTTCATCTGTATTTGCTAGGTTCTGCATTTGCAGAGGAAGTAATAGGGGAAAAATCATTCAAGTCTACATAAATTTATCACTGAAGATGTGTGTGGTGGCTACAGGCCAAAATTATTTGCTAAAAACTTGAAGAGCCTCCCAGCTAGATAAACAGAAGGGTATTTCCTGAGGACAGGAAGGAAACGACTTTACTTTGTTGTACCTTCACCTTCCCACAAGCTTTGGCAGTCTAATTGGCTTTCTTATCGAGATGGAAGAGCCGGAAATCCTGATTATTCATTGTTCCCATTTCGTGTATTCAGCATTTACCGTCTCCTCTCCGCCATTCAGCTCTTCCTCCTCCAGAGGAGCCAGCAGGATACAGATTATGGCGTGATTGTATCTTCCTCTAACCTGCATTTTAGGCAGCTATCAGTGTCAATCCAACTATTTATGCCATTGTAATCCTACGTGTAGCGAGGCACTCGAATGTTATGTCTGAGAGGATGTAACATAGCTGGAATACATGAGCATCTGTGTATAAGAGAGCCAAGTCTGCTTCTCACTTATCTTTGTATCTCATCTCCTCTCTCTGCCTGAAAAATGCAAACTAGTCAAACCTGTCTTAGTTTGCAGATTTCACACTTGATTCTTCCTGTAGCTCATCATAGACTAATCATGTTATATTTACAAGCTAATACATCTCAAATGCTCAACCATGTGGCTGCACTGTAAGAACTTGATGGTTGTGTTCAGTCAGAGCAAGGTTGCTCCAGCCCAGCACCTTGTCTCTGGCCCTGGCCAACAGCAGATACTTAGGGGTAAGATATAAGAACATAACAAGCACACCCCAGTTGGTACCCACAGCTCTGACAGCACAAGTGTCAGGGACATCTTTAGGTTTAACAGCCCTGGAGAGGCTCCCCCAGCTCCCCTTCCCAAATTGTCTCATCTTTTTTGAATCTACTGATATTTTTTCTGTTGACACCCACCCATGACAGTGAGCTCCACAGCTTCATTATGTGGTGAACAAAAAAGTACTTTCCTTTGCTCTAAAGTTTCGTTTGATGTTTCCTAATTTTGGGGTTACGAAAAATATTCAGCAATTGTCCCCTCTTCAGCATGACATTCAACCTCGTTTCATCATACCCCTTTTCTCTGTCATCTCCTTTCAGAAGTGTCTATTTTCTCTCCTTGGATAAAAGCTGTTCCATACCTTTGATCATAATATTTGCCCTTCTCTGTACCTTTTCTGGATATAATGCCTCCTTTTCTGAGATGGGGTTGGGAAGGGGAAAACAAGAACCGCATGCAGAATTCAAGATATGAGTGCACTATGGATTTATAAAGTGGTAATGAGGGCTTTTGTTCTATCCTCTATTTCTGTCTCAGTAATTCCTATGATCCTTTTTGCTTCTCTGACTACCGCTGAGCACTCAGGCTTCAGAGCATGCTAAAATGTGGAACCTATTCTTTATGACTAGTTTCATGTCTTTTAATGAACTCTCCTAATCTGGGGGAAAAGACACAGTCCCTACCTATCCACGCCTGGAACAATGCCCAAGGCGCCTGTCTAGTAGGAGTGGGAGGATATTCGTGCTCTGAGATTTCAGTGAGCTAACAGCTTGCACTTCCTTTCATTAGATGTTTTTCAGGCACTTAAACTTTAGCCCCATGCAACAGCTGTGTGGGGTAGGTAAGAATCATTAAATGAATTTCACAGATGGAGAAACTGAGACAGAGAGATTTGTCCAATTCACTCAGAAACTGTCACAAAGCCAGGAACAGACTGAGAACGAGACCAGTCTTTCCTTCCACCGGTTGCTGCAAACGAAACGGCTGCCCCAGGGACTGTCTTCACCCAGGGCTCCGTGGCCACACGATGTCTTATGTCTTTCCCCCTGCAGCTTGCAGTCTTTATCATGCCATGGAAAAACAAGAATCCCTGCTCCAGCAAGTTGGTGGGCAGGTACAGTATCCCATCCTATCCTATCCTATACTATCCTGTCCTATCCTGTCCTATCCGTAACTATTCTTTTAAGCTGTAATGCCAGTAAAGTTGCCAGCAAAGTAAGCCATGAAGTAGTTTTGAACTGTCCTATTTCTCCTCATGTTATTTCAGACCGAATCGCATGCAGTAAATCATAGAATCAGGGAATAGTTTGGGTTGGAAGGGACCTTTAAAGATCATCTGGTCCAACTCCCCTGCAATGAGCAGGGACATCTTCAGCTAGATCTTTCCATCCAAAATCTCAAGGGACGCATTGCCACAATAATGTTTTGGTGGTAGAGGTATATGGTGACCTGTGGGCCTGATCCTGGAAGATGCTTAGTGCTCTGAGGACCTCAGTGCAGCAACCAGGGATTTCACACCGCCTGGCCATTCATTTCGAAGCAGTTCTAATGAGAAGGCCTGGATGGTTCAAGGGGCTGACAGTGCATTATGAAACCTTTCAAATAGACATCGCTGGCTCAGATCAAGCACAGGTAATGACTGGAAGTTACTACTATTGGCTATCAGGCTATGAAATGAGTTTTGTGGAGCAAGTCAACAAGCACCCTTATCGCAAACTGTTATCACTCATGGACGCTCTCTTAACTAACCTCAGCAGTGAGTGCAGCAGCTAAATGGGCACAGGTACTGAGATAGGTCCTCAGTTGTTCTCCTGCTAGAGCAAAACATGCGTTGGCAGCGAAACTTAGGAAAACTTCTACTGAAAAAGATGCTGCTACACTTTTCCTATGGCAGCCTATGTTGCCTTGACATACCCGACTACCTAAAACTGGGAAATGACTCTGTGATCTCAACAGTTGTAAAAGGAGCACATCAGAGAAGAAAGAAAAAGCTTTTAATGTGGAGAGGAGTAATTTCTCTTCAGAGTTCCTAATTTCTTAGGTAGGTCTGGAACAAGACATCGGTGCAGACCCTATCCCACATGGTGCAAATCTTCCCAGTGGACCCTGCAGCAACGCAATCCCTTTAACTAAAAAACCGAGAGCACTGCATTATATTTTTACAGACTGCAAGAACGACTGGTGAACACAGACTGCCACGGTCCATGCAAGGGGTTAATTAGACTAACCTTGTGCAAGATGCCAGATACATACCCAGGCACCCATAAAACCCCTCTCTGTGTGGGAATGAGCCACAGGAATCCCATCCACTACAGCAAATGGGTCCCTCTGACAGGGAGGGGGGTCCTGGTAACAAACCATTAGCTCTCTCTGCTGCTGTCTGTCCTAGAGCTCTATTACGAAAGCCTCATTAATACCACTATTGCACAAAATGCAAAATCAAGGGAAAAATACTCCAGCGACTCATGCTGTTTGTAGATAAATAAACAAACCCAGAAAAGGTTGAGACAGCTGGAAATCTGACAGGAAAACTGGGTTTTCCAGGGAGAACACTAGAGCCAATTTACAGTTAATTACTGTGATTTGGAACAACTCTGTGAGTAAATACCAGTCTCTGATTGTCCAAGTAAGGAAGATAATTGTTTCCTGAACTGTGTCCATTGTGTATTTAAAATGTTGTCAGCTTGTTCCTTTCTCAAACTCAGAGGAGGTTTGGTTTTCGGCAATGTGAATCTGCTACTCTTCTGTTAATGAGTAGCTAAAATCCTAATGCTGAGCATCATACCTGCCATGAACATCATTTATTGAGCTCCACAGCCATATTTATAGTGTGATATCTCCTAATGATGAGGCTGCTGGATGATGCATGAGTTCGCAGCTGCAAAGGAGTCCTGCCATCACTGGTGAAACAGCTTTGAGGACTAGGACTGGAGAGCCGCTGGGCACTGCCAGCCCAAAAATGTGCCAAGCACTGCACTGCTGCAAAAGGGTATAGAGAAGGATGGGCAGCTAGAGAGAAGGGACGTCATGGAAAACCCCCAAACTGCATGATCTGTTTCTTTTTTTCTCTTTAGAGCAACTAAAGGGATTGTAAAGAGATTGTACCAACATTTGAAAAAGCGATATTGATATGTTCATTAAAAGACAAAACAAAAACTCAACGAGTACTAGGATGGTTTCTTAAAGAGCTCAAGTCTTACTGAAATATTGGCTCACCTGAGTCCAGAGCAGGTACTGAGACTGACTGAGGAGTCGGGATACCCTCGTACATCGCCGTGGTAATAGCAGTGACCCTGAGTGCAAAAAAGAGAAAACGTTTCAATAGTCATAAATGTTCTTTGCTCTCTAGTTTTTTCATGGTTTTCCATCCCCTTTATTTCAAAGTGATTATTGATTTCAGGCTACAGCATTCAGAACCACAGTGACAGCACATTTCCTGCCCCGCTAAATACTCACCATACGTAACAGTCCAAATGGTTCCTAAATGGAAATCTTGGGTGTTTTTTAAACTCCAAAGGAGTGGGGTTTTTTGTTTTGTTTTCTTTTGTGTTGTGTTTTTTTAAAGAGGGTCAATGGAGTTTAAATTGCATGTCTGACAACCTTTTTCTGTGTTATTTTATTTAAAGCTACAATAGGGAATATTTTATAAAATTAATCAGATGAACAAATCAGCTGGCACATTTTACTACTTTCTATAGACACGTATTTTTATTTAAGGTCATTTACATCTATGTATGTCTATACGAGGTAACTATGTATAAAGGAAAGCATAAAAAAAGCCAATCCCAACCCTATAGTTTGAAAAAAATCACAGAGTAAATGAAGGGGAAGGGAAACAGGTTGGAAAGGAAACCTTTTATTGAATTACCCAACTGAGTGGCTGCCTGTTATTAAGAACAACCAAGAATAAGAGGGTCTTCTATTTTGAGAGGCAACGATCCAATTTCATTTTGCAGCTAGGTTATTGTATTTCCTTAATAATTCACTGCTTGCAAAAGGCACCCTCAACAGAGATACTTTCTCAGCACATACACATATCTGTCTGGAATCAAGGTTAATTTTATTGTTGACTAAAGGTTATATTACATTCCCAATTATGTGACTGGCTGGAAAGCAATGATTGTGTCACGTCCAGCATTTCTTTTCTCACGGCTCCTTTGAATGCCACCTGGAAACTGGAAACACTGTTGTAAAAGGTTCCTATCTTATTAGTGCAAAGGAAAGTTATCACTCATGCTTCAACCTGTCATCTCACTGTGCCTTTTTATTACTTGGTTCATTCACATCCATCTAGCTGCATTAATTAACCTTTTCAGTTTTGGGGCACGGTTTTCACTTACAAAGCCTTGCAGAACAGACTTTTAAAGACCACCTTGATTCTGTTAAAGAAAGCAATAGCCATGAAAATGCTGCGCAAGATGGAATAATTCAGATATGAATTTTCTGCAAATAAGGTTATACCATGAAAAATATTTGTTTAGAGCATTTGTATTTCCAACATGAGCAACTGAACACAGAACAGCAACATTTGACTTTCTAAGTACAAATCTCAATAGCTTTTCTCAGTGAAGGAAATGACAGAAACAGGGTAATAGTGTTTTACTCTTGGGTATTTTTATCATCAGTACTCATAAAGAGTCAGTAACACAGTAACAAGGATAAAGCCACAATAAAAGGGAGGAAGTCATAGACTGAATTTTTTTCCGATAATTGCTTCAGTCACAATCGCTATGGACGTCAAAGTTTTCAGTGTGAGCACACTATTTCACTTTATTTTAATATTATCAGTTACATGCGCCCAGTTGATAAGATAGAAGAGAAATAACACCCCCCCACCTCAGCACTGGCTATCATACAGTGACCCTGAAACAGTCTAACACCAAAAATAAAGTAGGTTTATTCTTGTCACTTCACAGAATCACAGAATCGTTAAGGTTGGAAAAGACCTGTAAGATCAAGTCCAACCATCAACTAACCATGCCCACTAAACCATGTCCCGCAGTGCCACGTCCACATGTTCCTTGAACACCTCCAGTGATGGTGACTCCACCACCTCCCTGGGCAGCCTGTCCCAATGCTTCACCACTCTCTCAGGAAAGACATTTTTCCTAATATCCAGCCTGAACCTCCCCTGGTGCAACCTGAGGCCATTTCCTCTTGTCCTGTCACTTGTCACTTGGGAGAAGAGACCAACACCCACCTCCCCACAACCCCCTTTCAGGCAGTTGCAGAGAGTGATGAGGTCTCCCCTCAGCCTCCTCTTCTCCAGACTGAACACCCCCAGCTCCCTCAGCCGCTCCTCATCAGACTTGTGCTCCAGACCCCTCACCAGCTCCGTCGCCCTTCTCTGGACACACTCCAGCACCTCAATGTCCTTCTTGTAGTGAGGGGCCCAAAACCGAACACAACATTCGAGGTGCGGCCTCACCAGCGCCGAGTACAGGGGCACGATCACCTCCCTGCTCCCGCTGCCCACACCATTTCTGATACAGGCCAGGATGCCGTTGGCCTTCTTGGCCACCTGGGCACACTGCTGGCTCATATTCAGTCGGCTGTCGACCAACACCCCCAGGTCCTTTTCCGCCGGGCAGCTTTCCAGCCACTCGTCCCCACGCCTGGAGCGTTGCACGGGGTTGTTGTGACCCAAGTGCAGGACCCGGCACTTGGCCTTGTTGAACCTCATACAATTGGCCCCGGCCCATGGATCCAGCCTGTCCAGATCCCTCTGCAGAGCCCTCCGGCCCTCCAGCAGATCAACACTCCCGCCCAACTTGGTGTCATCTGCAAACTTACTTAAAGTACGTATAAGGCAGAGGTACAGTTCCGAGCTCTTAAGAAGCCAGTTTTTGGGGTTTAGCATCCCCAGGGTTAAGCACAGTCCTCAGTGAAACAGGGAGGGCGAGCTGATCTCTCGTCCCAGGCAGGCTGCTGCTGCAGTCTAGCCATCTTTATCAAAGAGTGAATTATGGCAAAGGTCCTGATTCCTTTCCCGCTCCATACACAGCTTGTCATTTTATTAACTTTGAGCTCCTTGTTGTGGCCCATTTCACAACTTCTCTGAGATCCACATGCTATATGATGCCAAAGTTCAATACTGAAAATGTAAACTTATCAGACCATGGCCTGCAATTGGACTGGTAGAAAATTGATTTCTAGCTCAGTAACTCCACTGAACTGCAGGATTTTTTTTTTCTCCTATCAAATCTTTTTATTCCTGTAAACTAGTATATAAAATGGATGACCCCCTAAAAACAAATAATTACCATGGCTGATTTTTCATACCTAAAGCAGTACTCTAGACTTACTTGAAATCATTTAATACATATCAGATTTTAACAACTGCAAATTTTTCAAGTGGTACAAATGAGAAAAATTACCTGGGCACTGACTCGTGTGCTAGAGAAACTCCCCGCACAACAGCTCCACGAACCTGACTTGGTCTGACCTCTGAGCAGAATTTGACTAAGCAACTTTTCAATGGGAAATTGGATTTGGTTTCAACCACAGACTATATTGATGTCCTCAGTGAAGAAGAGATATAAAAATAAAATCACAGAGACTTATCTTTTTTAAACAATATTGCAGCATTTAATGAAAAATGAATTCACTGATCTCTCAAAAAATATTTTAGGCAGCAAAATGCACTGTCAGTATTAACCATGACTTACTGCCATTGTGAAAACAGATTTTTTTATTTTTTTTTTTAGTAAGGGAAAGCCTAGCTATCATTAGCTGCACACATATTCATGTTAATGTAGGTTAATCTGTCAGAGAGTTCTGTGCTTCATTTCTTTCCTTTTACATCCTCAAGGAGTCTATATAGCCTTCCTGTTTCTAAAACAAATGACTATTTTCTACTAAGCTGATTTTGAAGAAGATATGAGCATCCAACAAAAAAGAAAACACTGAAAGCTTTCAAAATGATTGCTTTACTTGGGAGGTCTGGGGCTATAATGAAGATGCTTTTTCAGAAGTGAGATATTATGCATAGAAATAATGCCTTTCGCTGATACCAGCAAAGCCCATTATAGATGGGAACACAACGCACAATGCCTCTTCTGAATGAGTCAATAAATAGGTAATGTAACATAACAAATACTTTATAGGACTTAGGCAGATAAAAGATAAACTTTGTAATTAAAATGGCATGCTGCATTGGTTCTAATTAAGGTGCTGACACTGTTGAAGGACAAAAACATTACTGCCTTAAAGTGTTTTTTATTTATAAAAAGCAGTTTTTAACTACTGATTTCAACAGATATTTAGGGCTTTCTTCCTAACTCAACCAGGACTTTCCACCATGACTGATCAACAATGGCTCCATTTATTATAAAATTTTAATGGGTATATTTCCAAGAAGCTGAATAAACCTTAGAGATTTTAAAAGTCACCCAGCTAAAACCCCACAGCTTGCCTTTAAAGTCTCTCTCTAAAAATTCATCACAGCAGTCAAAAAGGTACTGAAGGCAACAATAAAAAAAGATCACACATTGAGCTCTTTCATCCCATGGCTCAGATCCCAGCAGAGAGCACTTCGGGTTTTAACGATGAAGCATCATCTACCCACGAAACACCAACCTTACCGTGTAATTGCGTGCGAGAATCACATCAGTGCCGTTTTTCAAATAATGTGTTTCTGTGAAGCTGCTTGCTAACAGGCCCCTGGAAAAAATAGAGCAGATGTAATATTAAGGCCACATCACCTTGATATTGTCCTTTAGTGGTTCCGTTTGAGATAGCGATCAAGGCCAAGCATTAACGATACAATGACTACCGGGGCTGTGTGCGAAATAAGGAAAAATATAGCTCCAAATACTGAAGCTGCAGTACATGAACACTTCCTTTGTTAATTGTGAAAAGACTACAAGTTTCCAGACTGCTTTCTCTTCCAAATGAGGACTGCGTGACAGCACATCTCAGCATTGAGTCTTCCATGTAATTTTCAACACATTGTACATTAAATCTGAAGTCTAGACATTTGGAGTATTCTTAAGTAATAGTGGTTTGTGGAAAAGGAAAACGTTTTCCCTGTGTTACTTATTTTACTATATGATGTGTTGTATTCATCAGCAAGTGACCACCCAAAGAGTAGTTTAGTTCTCGGTAAATGAAACAAACTTCTTCCATTGACACTCAAGGAAAAACACTACAAAAACATTACAGAAGTTAGAGTACTGGATTTGTTCTGATCATCTGAAAAGGATATTCACGAATGGAAATCTAACAACTTGAAATGATGTGTCAGGAGACGGCGAAAGACCACGTCTGTGATGAGACATTTTGTCCTCATACTCTCCACACTTCTCCGCCTGCCATTGGCAATGATATAAAAAACTTTGACTTGCAACTACCATATTCCAGAAATCTCCAGAGAGGGGCATGTGTGTGACAACTATGAAAACTTTTTTTTTTTTGTAGTAAACCCATAGATTAGGGAAAGCAGCATCTGCCTTTTTTTAAAAAAAAAAGTCTTGCTATTGATCTGTTTTTCAACTTCTTACCTAAAGAGCATTTCTAACAAAGCCAGAAGGAAGAATACATATTCACATTTACCCCTAACATAGGTGTTAAACTATGTTCCTCAACACAAATGTCCTTGAGTTTTGACAAACATTCTAGTGAAATGCGAGAGCACAAGATAGAAGAAACCAAAGATAAACACCACCATCACCTTCAGAAAACTGGAGAGTTCGGACTATTTAAAATCTTTGGCATAGGGTTTCACAATGAAGCCTTTCTCCTTTGGGTTGTTCATTTGAACAATCCAGGCCCTTTCTTTTCCTTAAAGCTGGTTAATGCTGCACTCCTGCATATATACTAGTGTGAACTACCACACAGTCTCAGTACACATTTCTTGCTCTTTGTTTAAACATTAAAACTAGAATATGAAGAAACATTTAATTTTCATTATTGGTTTATTTGCATCACATTAATATCCAATGGCTCAGTCATGATCAGGACCTGGTTGTGCTAGGAACTGTACAAACACATACCTGAGAGAAAACTCATGTTTAAAAGCCTCTATCTTAAGTTAGAAAAAAAATAAAAAGCTGAATGAAACAAGACCCCAAAAAAAAAAAAAAAAAAAAAAAAAAGGAGGGAAACAGCAATGTAAAAAGATGAAGATAGCAAAGCCCCAACACAATGCGTATTCAAGCACAGATTCTCATTTTACATTTTTCAGCTCGTGGGAAATATTAGCATATTAATAGATACAGAATGTTAAAATACTGCAGCATTTGGTGGGTTGTACAGGAACTGCTCTGGATCTCAGCCAACCACCACCCCTACAGCAGGATTTGGTTGCCCAACCAGGCATCTAGTGTTGATTTAGGTACTCTATATATTTCACCAGCCAGCTCCGTAGGGACACCTCAAACACCCTGTGGTGTCTCGGCTGGCACTTGACACCTCCTTTTATCTCACCTCTTGTACCTGCAGCCTCTGGAAAGCCTGCCTGAAACAAAGTGTGCTGCATCCATGTTTCCTACAGTCTCATTATCACAAAGAACAGCTGCTTTCTCAATTGTCATTATTATTTATATAACAACACTACTAAGTTCTGCACTTAGCAGGCATTCATCACCTTTGTGAAGTCAAAAGGTAAGATCCCATTGCTGTTGAAGCCAACAGAGATCTGCTGTGTACTTTTTGGAAATGGGATTTCATCTCGGATACTGGAGCGATTTTTATTTAATGGGACAAAATACAGGCAAGGGATAGGGTAGCAGAGGCAGCATAAGGGCAAAGTGATTGAGCAATATACTCGCTTTGTGCTCTGCTATTTCCAAAGTGTTTGACAGCAGTGATGATAAAGGTGACCTTTCTGCTTCTGTTCATTCTACCCCCAGGCACAGATTTAGAAAATATTTCACAGATTCATAGATTTTAATACCAGAAGGAAGCGCTGTGATCAGCAATCTCCATAGATCATTTGACTTGAATTAATCTTCTAGTGCTATGACTGTGATGGAACCAGATCCATTTTCTTATTGTATAGAGCCCTTGCCTAGATCTCTCATGATGAAGAAGCTACCACAAGCCTGGTAAGATTTTAACAGTTAATTAAGCTCAATGTAAAAACGCTGCACTTTGTATCTAGCCTGACTGTGTCAACGTTCAGTTTCCAGACACTGGATCTCATTCCCTTACATCAATGCTTCATTTTCATTGGAGTCTTTCATGGACAGGTCTACTTACTAAAGTGAGGATATTTAGCAGGTAAACAAATTCCTGGTGCAGCTGTCATCAATCTCCCTATCAGGATGAAAGTTTGCTATCTACCCTGATGAAAATACCAGCTGAAAATAAGAATTCCCAGTGTGAGTAGTAAAAGACTGGTAAGAGCACCGAGATGATGGAGTCCCACTATTGGACTAACTTAATAAAATAAAAGGTATGCCCCAATGTAGAAGCCAAAGTAGGATTTCAAATCACGGACATTTCATGTACCACCGAAGGACCTTTTTAAGAAAATGAGGAAGCTTTTCAGGAGTCTGCATTAACACTCCTTCAGTTTAGTAACTAAGACATCATTGCTAAGACATCTGTTTTCCTGCCACGTATGACACTAGAGCTAGTTTGAGAGCAGGCCAGAGGAAAGGTTTTCTCCACACTGAGGAGGCTGGGGACCTCTACAAGACATGTCACCAGGGAGTCCAACAATTTCTGGCAGAGAAAGAAGCTGTTATCCCCACTTTCAAAATGTCTAATATCTTAAAAACTGCATAGCTGAATAAGCACGCAGCATTAGTATCCAGGGACAGCAAGTCATGAAAAGGCATTTCTTGAAAGGTTATGAAAGCTAAGTGTAACAAGCACTCAAATTCCACAACTGAATGTGCACCACTTCACTTTCTGATTATGGCAATATTGTTTAACATACTAAACAATGAATTTGACATATGTATCTATTAGGTAATTTAATTACCTCCCCCCAAAAGATACACAATGTAATAGATTGATTTACATTTCTGGTTTTGACCCACAGTAAAGGACATTAATAGAGGAAAGTAAATTAATTTAGATGGCAAGCTACTTAACCTAATTGGATCAATGTAATTTTGAAAGAGCAGGGATCAAAATAACATTCATATATCATAGTGCAATTCATCACCATGCCTGGAGTTTCAAATGTTGTCAGCTACAATGCTCAGCAGTACCAGATGATTATCAATTTTTTGCACCGCATGAAGAGGCAGAAACAAATGCGATTGAGAACTGCTGGATATGATTAAAAAAAAATCAGCTGAAGCAACACCACAACTTTCTCATTTATTCTCCGCAGATGCAAAAGTGCAATTCTCGAGTTAATTTACTTATGTATTGTCACTGTGTTTGTCAGCACCGTGGATTTTTTCACATTTCCCAGAGCCAAATTAACAAGTAGAAGCTTTCATGGCCCAGAAGGACAAGTTTTATCCCTCCTGATCTATGACAGACACAGCACAGTCTTCCTCATCCTCTGTAATTCAGCAGGAAGCTTACCTGTCAGATTTGCTGAAACATTTTCAGGTGTCAAGCAGCTTCCACTAACCTAAGCCTCAGGGAGTATGATGAACGTTATTTAAACTTCTAACCCTCACCTTCCCGGCCCCCCACAACGACAAGTGTTAGGTGGTTTGTTTGGGGAGGAGGAAAATACCCTGTTTTAAACACATCAAATTTTTTACTCAATGCTTTTAATGACAGGAATGGTAATTTAACACACTGCCTCGCACTTGCAAATGAGAAAATCACTCTCTGCTCTCCAGGCACCGATATATTATTTCAAAAGGTTATAATGATATTTCATCACCCAGGGAGAGTCAGAAAGACAGAGTCGCAGAAGTTAGAGATGGAAAAAATCTACTGGATCATACAGACGGCCTCCCTGGAAGCCAAGCATGCTGTAGATCAAATTAGGTTCTGCCTCATCGAGCTTCAAATGTCAGAAGCAATGCTGATCCTGCTACTTTCAAAGGGAGATTACTTTGCATTCCAACAGATGTTACTGTCATGATGCATTTCCTGATATTCAGCCTTTTCTAGTTTTTCCTGGTTACACTAACTGAAACAATTGCTTTTCCTTCTTGATACATACATAATTCAGATAGGTGCAGATTATTATCAAATTCTCCCTTAACCATCCACATGATATAGAACATCAGGCTATAAAAAATGGCAAGAGCTGTGTACTTTTCATGCTAGTGCTACTCAGGAAAAATCTAAGCATCATCACAGCAGGAGCAGACACCAGGGTTTCCCTTGGTGATATGGGAGAAACCGGTAGACAAAAGCCTAAGGAGTAAATCTCTTTCTCACAGCACACACGCTTGTTTTTTCGATCTGTCTTTTAGGAGGGAAATTCTTTGGTCACCCTCCCTGTTCCAGGTCATCCCCCTGCAATGCAGATATAAGGGGAAAGACACCAACATTGTTATCCATCAAAATGAATCTACAAGTCTCTCAAAGCTGCTCTGTGAGACTGAAGTGACACGCAGCAACCGAGATTCAACAGCACTGCTTTAAAGCCAAACAATAGGATGTCTGCATGGTCTGGTACACGTTTCTTCAACATCCTGAGTGGCGTGTGGCTCACTGTGACACATCTCAGAAGCACTATGCCTTGCTCTGGCATGACACAGAGCATAAAACTTAACTCTTGCTTCAGCAGGGAATCAGGGCCAGCAGAAGAGACCCAAGTTTTTACAATAAGAAAACCCTGCTTCTGCTAGCACTGTCTGATTGTTAGTGCTAGTGAGCGAGCAGGGACCTGGGCTTCTTCTCTTGGGCAGGCGCTCTGTGGCATACAGCCCAAAGCCACCCAGCACTCCCAGGGACGTGGCGTGACCTGCCTACTGCCCTCAAGCATTAACCAAGGCTTTGAGATGGGGTAAGATGAAGCAGGAACTGGACATTTAGCTAAAATCCTGTACCTGAAATAGAAACATGATAAGCAATTTCTAAAAGCAGCTCTGTGTTTTCTTTTGAATTTCATGGAGGTGTAAAGCAGCCTCAAATCTGAGATACAGCTTTGCAAACTATTTGATTCTGAGGTCTGACATGCCTAGGAATGAATCTTGGGTACTCTGCATGTACACTGCAAGACTGACAGCACTGAGATATACGATTTGATTTTTGTTTCTGCAACTCCTCAACCTGCTGGAGCATGTCCAGAGAAGGGCAATGAAAACATGTAGACCTGGCACTGCGGGACATGGTTTAGTGGGCATGGTGGGGTTGGGTTGATGGTTGGACTTGATGACCTTACAGGTCTTTTCCAACCTTAATGATTCTGAGAAATTCTATAAAATCCTGTGGAAAGGTTTGGAAATGCAGCCCCTATACTTCACCTTAAATCTTGTTTCAAATATGGTCACACATGGACATCTCTGTTCTGGGATCCAACATCACAGCCATGCACTCCTTGGTTAGGAGGTTTCACGGGGTTGCTTTTAACGATCTAGAGAAGGTGTGCTGTGGACCTATTGAGCTTCAGAGAGGAACATACACTTTTCATGCTCTTAAGTTTGCTTTTCTGCTTACCTTTGGCTTTGATTAACACCTCAGTATAGTTACACTACTTTAAGAACTGGTGTTTTAGGAAGAACATTAAGTATTCCTATGACTTCTTAAATGACGACAGACAGCTGCTCTACCTACTCTGTGGGAGCATTGATCATAATAGGCCACCGGTAGTGCAAGGCTGACTCAAACCTGACTGTGTGCTTCCCTTCTCCTCTGGTATGCTGCCTGCAGCTCAGACAGACATCTGACCTTTACTTATAGCCGTTACTCTTTCTCCTTCTTCCGAATGATAAAGTGCCTGTTTTCTCCCCCATCCAAGTACTGCCTCACTCTGTTATACAAATTCTTATTAAAAGCCCTCCAGCTGTGCAGTTTAAACCTTGCCTATTTGTAGGGGGGAGGTGGGGAGAGTGAAACAGGATGGCACATAGGCAGTTATAAAAAATGTCATCTAAACCGCTGCCTACTGACACCAGTGTACTCCATTAATTCTTAAGCATCTCAGTTCAGGTCATTTTGACCTTTACACTGGAATTAATTATTATTTCTTCAATTGTTGTATTTCTTTGCAGGTATATCCTGAAGAATAAACAAGTCTGTTAAGCCTGCTGCTTCTGCAGTGGTGGTCTCAGTGCAAGTACCTCCTGAGATTCACAAAGACAACATTCACAGAGGCGTTTTTCAATTCTTCTTTCTCATTACAAAATAACAAATGAGTGAAGCATGGGTAATGAGTTTCCCATGCACAGGCACCTAACATCATCCTATTCACAAAACCACCACATATTCTTTAAACACACCGCATTCTTTCCCCTTGTTTAATTATCTTAAGTGATTTGAAATGCTTTTGGACATTTTCCCATTGAATGTCTCCACTTCATAATATCCTATCTGCTACACTCCAGTGTGCTGCCATAGAGGGACTGCCATGTCATAATTGAAGAACCTGAGAGACTGAAATTCGCAGAGCTTAATTAGCACAACAATTCTGAGGAAAAGAGGGGAGCAAAATAAAACTATAATAGCTAGGAAATCAACCAAGCATCCAAAGTTTCAATATTAACTCTACGGTAGTAGCCTCTGGCCTATTTCACATGGTCTGTAGATAGACAATTTGAGTTGATCATATGCTACATGTGAAAAATATGTCTCTGTACTTCTACCCAGTTCTTTTGATGCTGAAATTCATATAATCCTGTATCTACTGGAGTCCATGTTAAAAACCCACTCCCATCCCCTTGCATGACTGGAACAGTATCTGGTACAAAGAGAGCAAATTTTCATAAACACATGCTACGACGCTAAAAGCGAGAGCCATGCTCTGAGTTGTCCCTAGACAGTGTGTTGAAACACTCTCAGGTACTCTCAGCGATAGCTGCTTTCTGGTGTGCTGGGGATAGGGAGACAAGAAGGACAAGCACAGCATTTAAAGCCTACAAGCATCCTGTCTTCGAAACTAGTCACTACATGAGGTTGCAGCACTTAGAAAACCAAAGAACAGTCTAAGCAAACAAATCTGAACAACTAAGGGAGAAAACCACCTCCCTAGCTGGCAATCACTGAGTGATTGAGAGCTTTCTTGTTTCCTGACGGCTTGGAAAATAAACCATAAACCTCACCTCCCCAGGCTTCAATAGAAAAAGTGAAATGAAATTAAGCACGTCAGCGGCCTCCCATGCTATTCCAGGCTCTCGATGCACACCCTGATTCCATCACTCATTGTAATGTTTACGGCAAACACGTACTTGCCAAAACTGTAGCATTTATTTTATCGTTCTAGTTCCAAAATGTTAATGAAGAGAATACTGCTAACCAGTGCTGCGGTGAAAGCTTGTTCTCCCTTGGAAGAAGATAAACAACAGGTTTTCCAACCAAGCAGATAGGTAAAAACAAGTTTTCTCCCTAAAATGGCTTAAGCTTGGCCAAAACCCTCAGGGTAGTCATAATGGGACTGTGTTAGGTACCCTGCACCTCAGATGGTCATTAAGGGAAGAAGCAACCCACATGGTGTGCGTGGGAGAATGAGAGGAATACCAGCAAGGTTCGCCCTGTCTTCACAAGAGAGCTTGGAGACATAGCAAAGCTTCTCCAGCAGAAGAGGGAATGGTTCCACTTCCGTGAGCTTTGACGAAAACTGCTCATCTCACACACACCGAAAGCCAAACTCAGGACTGATTTCCCAGCAGCCTGCCCGTGTTAACTTCAAAGATGTTCTGACTTTGTTTTTCACTGGCCCACTCCAATATACCAGAGCTGCATTTGACAGTTTTCAGCCTCTCTCTTACAGAACTGCCCTAGGAGAGCTCCTTGTGAGGAATATTTTATATTACTTCCTTGAGCTTCCCTGTGTAGCGGAATAATAGAAATCATGTTATCGGTTCAGCTGGGCAGTATGCCATGAAAAGCAAACAGATTTGGTAAAGGCTCCAGAATACCACTGGCCACTAATTGTTATCAGCTACGGAAAGATGACAGTGCTTATTAGCTAACTGATTTTTGATGGAAAAAGACAATTCTGTACATTTAGGCAAACTGTGTAGGCTGACTGCTTTAGAGATACTTTACTGTGTGAGCTACATTAAGTAGTTTTAACTTAGAGTAATGGAAGTGGCTGTGAAACGCAGAAGCAACGTGCCGTAAGTTAAAGCATTATGCTGGAAATAACCACTGAACTACTGTATCTCTGAAGTATCTATGGCAAAGATCAAAAGTAGCGTGCACTGCTACGCTGCAGGCTGAACCTGGACAAATTTACGCAACTCAGTATTCTGAATTGGCTTTGGCGAGACCAAAGACTAACACGGCTCTGAAACTTCTGGCTCCCCTTCTGTGGATCTGTTCCTCAGATGACAATACTGTGGTTTCTTATGAAATGCATACTTCCTATTATTATGCTTCCACTCAAATTTGTACAAGATAATCCAGGGGCCTTTTTTTAACATTCTGATCTTGCATGCAGAACGCAGCATTAGAGTTACAGATGTAGGCAACACAGACAGTACCGTAAAATAGTGGCTGAAAAGATTCACTAGAAAACATTGAGATGTTTCAGAAGCTACGATGTACATACATCACAAGTGGCAGACATAATATTTTAATGCATTCTTTCCTAACATCTCAGTACCGCCTTTCACAAATTCTTTACAGTCCCTGTAACTTCTAGGATGGCATATTTTCATTAAATAGTAAGTTTGGAGATACTGGGCTGGAAAGCTGTCAAAGTCTATTTGAAATGTTTCATTCAATTAACTATGTCATTTGTAGCTAAGTAAAATTATGCTGCTGAACAGATGTCGTTGGGCAAATTGTCTAACTGTACTTTCATCTGAACGTTTCCAGACTAGTACAGAATTCTATTTAAAACATCCAAGAAAACTAGTCCTAACATGGAAAATTTATAAACATAGAAATTTCAGCAAATCCAAGGAAAAATCAGAACTTATTAAAATATAACTAACAAAATGTAAATAGTACTGTGGGATTACAAAAGGTTATATTCAAGCATCTGTAACACTTTTAGAAAGCCAGGCTCTTATATTAATAAAAAGTCACTGAGCATAAGTTTATTCTTAGACTCTAACCAACAATTACATCCTCTCTGTATCTTATTCTTACATTTGAGTGTGTGCCTGTAGGTTTGCATTTGCATTTTTAATTTAAATGAAGTTGTCTTGCCATTTCTGCCAGTTTGTTGAAACATAAAATAGCATTTTTTGTTTTACTAAACCCACATTTTTTTCCTTGCCAGAAGAATGAGCCATTTGCTCTAAGTAGGCTGTATTCATATTTCTCTTGCAGAACACTTTTGCAGATATGCCTTCATTTTGCCCTACACCTCACTGTCTCTCATACTAACCTTTTAAAATTCTAGATGGAGAGAACAGTGTTGCGGAGGGAAATTTTTGTGCAAAATCTCTGTTTAGGTCTCAAGTCTACAAATCTAGTACGCATGCTCATTTAAAACTAAGTGGGTGCAAAAGCCATAAGATTGGCTGCAGGTTGCCAGACCAAAGGTCCACCTAGTCCTATATTCTGTCTCCAACAGCAGCCAATACTAGGGAAATAACTCGTGGAGAGGGCAAGCTTGCTACATTTCCCTGAAATACTGCTCCCGCTCTGCCTCCAAACCCTTTATGAGCCAGGGACAAACGCGGAGTGGAGACTCTGAGATTAAACAAGAACTCACAAGGGTGTTCTCACTCTCCCGGCACTCTTCCTTTCCAATTAAAGCAGTGACTTCCGTGAAGATCAATTAATTTGGTAACACACCAAGACCGCAGCTGCAGATTTCAGGCAACGTGTTAAGGCTAATGGCAGCAATTACAGCGTGGTGTGCTCTGAAGGCTGTTCCTGTGGAAGTCGATGGATAAGACTTTGATTTTGGTGCCTAGCACAATTTTACTGGGACAGACAAACAGCCAGTAAGACACCCACTGTCTCAGTAACCTGTACGCTTTTGTTTGGAGGCTGCCTATGAATGCTCGTGTAGTTTTCAAGTGCGTAAGGGTTATTCTTCCTGGAGAGCAAGCAAAGCTGCATGAGATCACAGACTCCTGTTAACGCTACTCTGATCCAATAAAAATACAATCGCTGTCTGACGTTGCTAGCAGCACCATTTCTTGCATGAAGGTGTAACTGCATGTTTTCTAAACCACTTCTGAAACAAGGATGTCCTCCACTGTTCAGGCTCGAAGACGGTGGGCTGCTCCTGCCCTGTACCGACTGCCTCAGCCCCTGCAACAGGGCAGCACACCCCGGACACTGCATCAGCTGCTGGCATATGGCACTTCAGCTGACTTGGAAAGCCTGGAGTGATTTTTCAAGTAACATTAGGCTGTACTGTCAGAGGATGACGGCTCATTTCCAACTAACTCTGCTTCATCATATGACTTGAAATTGGGATGAGGTGATTCAGGTGTTTGCAGAACAAAAGCATGGGCCTGAGGTATCAAGCAATGAGGGAGTTTATAGGGTGGAGGCATGTGAGAGAAAGGATGGGGGTTGAAATATTCCTCCTTCCTTTCCTCTTTCTTACCCATTAATTACTTTCCTACTGTCCCTGCATTTTACCTTAGCCATTCTTCATCATCTTTCCATTCCCCCTCCTCTTCCCCACATTATTCCTCCATAGCCCTCCTTTCATCACCTCTTACATGCCTATGTTTATTATTACACTGTTAAACAGGAGACACATTTTTCTTAGTCAACAAGACAAAAAAGCAACACAACCACATGGTGCTTTTCTTAAACAAACCTCCCATCTGGGGGTACCACAACATGGTGTATGAGGCTGGCATCTGCCAGGGCACCAGGTAATTAACTCCGCAAGACGTGACTTCAGTGGGACCTCTAATGGAGAGAATACAGATCATCATCCCTGTTTGTCAGGTCAGGCTCCATGTTCGTGTCTTTCAGGAAGGAAAGGAAGAATGGCCAGCAAAATCAGGACACTGGGGTAAGGGTAAACTAGGTTTTTAGCTTTTTTCTTTGTTTTTTCACCCCTCTCTCTGCTGCATGCTTCCACTGTATCTAATTCCTTGACTCTGCCATGTGTCAGAACCCTTTATGAACCAATTAAACACATCAGTTCAACAAAAAATGACTGCAGGAAAACATCGGATCAATGCCTGTGGCTTTAGCTAGGCGAGCGGGCTCGCTGCAGACTACGAGCGTGGTAGAGCTGCAGCAGACGGACGTGGGAAGGAAGGACAGGCAGCGGGACTGGGGCATGAGGGTCCCTCCTCCCTGCTCGAGTGGCAAGCCTGTGGTCAGAAACACAAGGAAAAACCCCACAGCATCAGCTGCTTCTGCTTTTACTTATTTAGGCAGTGATTAATGTCAGACAGAGATTCACAGTAAGGTTTTTTGCTGGCCCAGGGGTCCAAACTTGCTTCTCACCCACTTCGAGGGCATCTCATTGCACTGAAGTCACTGAAGATATGCTGGTAAAGAGCTTGGGCGAGAGGAATCAGACACTGTCTTTTAGCAGTTAAGACAGAAAATTAAAATTTTCTTTTCAATTCAAGGAAGTAATTTGTTTATAATAACATTTAACATTTAGTTGCTGACAGAGATATGACACTTATCTTACATAAGTCATTTTAATTATTCCTACTAACCAAGACCTCAAAAATGTTGTGAAGTCTAAGCTAACAATGCCTTTCCAGATATTTTTGGTTCTACTGTCATTTGAAAAACTGATGCCTAGAGCATCAGCATTTATCAAGCTCATTATAGATTTCATCTGAATGACTACAGATAATTAAAAGTATGCTTCATTTTTATTGTAATGTTTTCTCCCCTAACACTGCAAAGTAATTCTGTTGTTGCTCAGGGTTTTAGGAATTAATGTAGATTCATCTACCAGAAAATAAAGTTTCACAGGATTATATACCAACTGTTCATATATACAGACATGAGTCACACATGCAGAAACGGTATATGCGTGTACACACACACATACAGAGACACACACTTACTTTGGAGCACTATATACATTTTCACATACATAAAATAGCCTTAAAAGTGAATGGTTACTTTAGATACACAGCTTGAGACACTTGAGTAACCATCCTTTTAAAATCAGTCTTCTCTGAGGCACTTGGTCAATTTAGGCACAAAAAATCCCTTTAGAAAATACTTGCCATAATTACATTTATATATTACCTATATGAAATCTATGCACCTGATGCCCCATAATCTTACACCACACAGAATTATTCACACTTAAATAAAGCATATGTACGCTACTACTGCAGACATCAATCTTGGCAGTATATTGCTTTATTGTGTGTAGGTGTTACTAGCTTAGAAGATGCCCAGAGTAAAGAAACAAATCTTATAAGAAACTATTCAACAGGATTCTGGAGAGCCATCCTTCCTGAGCTAAGATTTAAGTGATACAGTGAAAGTTTTTTAGTGATGTGAGACCCATTAGGAGACTTCTGAACTAACAGCTTCCTTTGCGTTGGGAACTACGTCATTCACATATAAAAAGCTGGATTACTGTATAAATGTAGGGCATGTGTTTCCACACAGCACTGAATTAACATCAGTTGAAATATTTTTTCTACTATTCATGCATCAGGCTATGTCTGTCATACCTGGAACTGCTATGATAGTTGTTAATAATGTTCATATAAAACATGCATATGAAATTTTTTGGACTGGTTTTGAGTTTGCAATAATTAGTACAACACTGAGTTTGACTTGCATAAGTGTAATACATTGCACCTAGAAACCTGCTTCATTCTAGGATGAAGTAATAGTACTTCAATTAAATAACATCATGTATGATGAATTTTCCTTGGCACACCTTTATCATCAAATGCTTTATTTTTTTACATGATTTTTCAGGTTACTTTGAAACTAAAATTACCCATAAATAGCAATGGCATTAAAAAGCAATTACAGATACATGCCTTCTTAATGCCTCTATTATAATCCACGTTTGGTAAATCAGAGAGAGACTATTTAATGACACTGGCATAGAAAATACCCTAATGATTTAGTATTAACATCCATGTGAAGCAGTGCTAGCAAGGGGTTGGTGAGGTAGTTTCAGGCTGAGGTAAGAAAGAGAAAAAAATATGAGTAGAATCTGACATAAATATTAGGAAATAGATCTATATTTTATAAAGGTCATTTTATCCAAGACAATTTAGGTTTCCTTCCACTCACAGAATGAATTCACAGTGAATAAACCGTTGACTCATGAGAATATTTCACATGTAGATTTGGATTTTATGTAAATTATTTAAGTATGTTTTAGAAAGTTTGGGCAGTGATGTAGAAACGTTCCCCTGCCTATGCTTATCAGTCAAAGAAACAGCACTCATCACCAAGGAATTCATAAGGGTAAAACTTTTGCCAACAAGCTTAAGACTAGACCATGGCATGGAAAAGATGAGACTATATTATCTTATATATACCTTAAATTACCTCCTTACTACCTTAACTTTGCCTCCTCCTGACAACAGGAGGCGAAGGCAGTGCCTTGGACCGGGCTGTGCTAGCAGGACAAAAACCTCTGCCCAGATCAGCGCATTGCCAACTGATCCAAAAGGAAAATTCTGCAACCTTCACATCTGGAATACCGAAAGAAAGGCTAATTACAGGAAAGGAAAAGATTTTTTTGCTTTACCTCCTGGTTATTTCCAAACTGCTCAGAATTATCTTTGTTTTATTTGAGTCACGCTCAAGCCAGGACATATTCCTCCATGTTTCAGTGTTGGATAGTATCCGATAAGGCAAGAGATTGCTTTTAACGACAGAGAGCTAAAACAACAAAACCCTTAGAGTAAGTCCCTCCAAAAGAGTTCTCCAAAGAAGAACTGTTGAGACACTACAGGAGGCCTGAGGTAATCAATGTATAATTGTCCACTACATTGCAAACACAGAAAAGTTCTGTTTGCTTTCTTGTACATTGCTGAATTTTTACTCTTTAAATTTATTTATGTCAAAAAAAAATACATACGATATTTTATTGCTGATTGTCCTACCTAAAATAAGGGGTGATTTTTTATTTAAGCTGGGCTCTGCCCTTAGGTCAATATGACAGGGTAATCATGAGGCTGATTTATTTGATGAGAGATGTTACACTGTGCTGCAACGCTTCCATAGCAAAAAGCAGGAGATAAAACTTTATCAGTACCATGCCAGCTGCCCAAACAATGCAGAACACACCGAAGGCGTGCAGGAGACTTTCTACCACTCGTGTCGTCTGCTACCCAAAGCCAGACAAGCCTACAACAGCGTTGTCAACAAAGGTTAAAGAGAAAGCACACGTTACAGAAGAGATGCCAGGTTGTCAGGGAGATCTAGATAATACCAAACAAAAAAGCTCTAACCCAGCTCACTTAGGTGAGGGAACAGAAGACACAATCATCAGAGTCGCTAACAAAATAGCAGGGAATTCAACAATTTGGGAAACGTGTAATGGGATCCCGAGCCTTTCCCCTCCAGACTTCTGGGTTTAATTAGATCCTTGTCCAAAAGAATGGAAAGGTTTTTCGCAACTGATGGCTGATGTGTAGATGGCAAAAAATGAGCTGGTCTGAGATTAGACAGTGATATCATAGTACAATACACTCAATCTAGCCACAGTCCCCTTTCCCACCTCAATTCTGCCAACTGTCTATTTTGTTACCAGTCTGAGCTGGAAGGAGATACCCTATAAATCCCCAACTATTCTCTTGCTCTTAGGAGACAGGAGGCAGAGCACGACTGAGGTAGACAAAGTGGGCAGGGTATGGAAGGGTGCAGTAAAACTGGCTTACGCATTCTGCATGCAAAGCTCGTCAGTCCCAGGAATGTTAGTCCAGCATCTCAGACAGTTAACTAATGCAATAAAAGGAACAAAAGAAAACCAGAAATAAAGGTAAACACCTAGGAAAATCAAAGCAACAGCCACCAAAGAAGTATGCAGAATTTTTCCTTAATATTTGTAGGCATTTTCCAGGTGTCAGTAATACTTTGGGACATCCTTCTACTGCTTTGAATGCTTTTCTTCCCCACCTCCTGACTATTTTTTATGGGAAGTAGTTGTTTTTTCTTAATTTAATTTTCACTGCACCTTCATTGCATTCACATTTTGGCCTAATTTTCCACATAGGAGTCAGGCCCTTCATTTCAGCACTAAGCCACACGTGCCCTGCCACGGCTTTTAGGCACAGTAGAAGTTTTTATGATAACCATCATAGCCCTAACATTTTTAGATGCGGTTACTGAAATACCTTTACTTGATTCTGCCCTTTAAGGCCGATCTGCTTGCTCCTGGATTTCCTCTTGTTCTGCTCCAATTTGTCGTGCTCCAGAGAGGACAAATATCCCAGCTGTACTTTGGGAAGTGCAATGGCTTGCAATTTGTATGACCTTCTGACATATGCTGTTTCCCCATACCGTAACACTCCAAGAGAGATGTGCTTTGGTCTGCAGCCCAAGATACTGGTTTTTTTCAGCATTGAGAGCTATGAGGAAGTTTGGAAGATGGTCCTCAGTGCAGCAGTTAATTTCTTTACTGTGATCTGATAGAAATATTTAGTCTTAAAGAGTACATCAACTGATGAATGTACATACTTGATTTCATAAGCATATTTTGGGCATACCTAGAAAGTGCACAGGAAGCAATATTTCATAAATATCAGCGCAAATCAGCAGAACCTCATTATCTCCTACTGTGCTATGGTGATTCATATCAGCTGAAAGAGATATGACAACAAAAAACAGAATTCAAAAGAGATTGAGTCCTTCGATTAAAATCAGGCAGCAAACAAATGAAGCTGAGTTTTGAACTCAATGCAAGACAGTAATTGTAGCTTATGAAAGAAAACGAAAACCATCGCAGCACTGGAATTCCAGAAATCTGCTCTCCTAAGAGGAAATTTTTCTTATCCTTTCTGATGGATGAGAGGCTCAAAGTACAGTGTCACTGAAACAGGAAAGCAACAGCAGCTACAGAGACCCAAATCTGCCAAGATACAGAGAGCGCTGCCAAAAAGGCATTTTAAACTTTAACAAGACCTGACCAGAGACTATTTGGCTTGTCTCAGCTTCCTGATGGTTAAAAGCTGGAAAGGTAGCAGAACCTCAGCAAAAATACCTGGAAAGCCTAGATGGCAGCAAAATAGCCAGGAGTGTGTCTGGAAGGGGGAGGTCACAGGAACACCAGTTTTCAGTGAGGTTTCACCACTGGACAGTTTGCGGATATCTACAGAGTTTTAAAGATTGTTTACTTGAAAGCTTTTCTAAAGGTGGCTTGATAGCACAACACATCAGCTTGGCTTGTGACTCTACACCTTGACAAACAGGAGGCAAAGCTTCCCCCGCTTCCCAAAATGCCCCTCCATATCTCACTGAGCTTATTTTTGTTTGTGTGTCTTCATATATTTTTTTGCTTTAATGATCTACAAGCAAGAAAGTCTTGCGATGCAAATGGTTCCAGTATGAAAGCAATGACCAACTACCCTATGAAATGATCAGCAAGAAAATGTTGACGTTTCGAATGTTTGTTTGTATTTGAAGAATCCTGATGGCCAATTACAGTTGGCTGCTGTCAGAGAGCGTTACCCCTAACAAGATCTCTAGATACACACAACGAACATGATCTTGAAGCTTCTAATACTCCAGATGAGTAGAAAGCTTGAGGACAGTGATATCATGCTGCCAACAGCTGTCACAAGTAGTATGGTTTCATCTTGTCGTTGGCCTAACAACTGTCTTTTCCTTTTCTATTTTGTGCCTCAGCATATCTTCAGCTGTCATAACAGATATGTCAAGCAATATTACCCTCCCAACAATATCAGTTCAAATTACTTCCCAGAATATTCCTCTTCTGGCCTCTCAAAGTCATGAGTCTATTTTCTCAACTGCAGTCAGCGCAATAGTAGAACTAATTCACTCTATATCAGTGTATCTTTTCCATAAAGTACCAAATTCAAGATGTCAAAGATTAATCCAAAAGGCAAATTCATGTAAAATTGCTAAATCACAGCACTTATGTGCTGAGTTGCTATGGAAAACTTCCCAGCTAAAGGAAGAAACCCTTTTGCTTATGGCATCAATGCCACGGTAACAGAAAGATGCGCTCTGCAGTCCAGACCGGCCGACTACCCGCTTTTGCCCACCAGCAAAATTAGGAATGTGTAATGCTCTTTTTAAGCTTTGCTGCTTCCTAATAATTATCTGCTCCTGGAATCACAGATGTGAAGAACATAACGGTTCACAGAGAAATCCTCAAGAAACAATACCTTTCCAGTAGTATAGATTTTAAATTGTCTACAAAAAACCCACCCAGGATGGGGGAGGAAGGGAAACTGTCATTCTAAGGGCTGCGAATTCAGAAAAAGCTGCCACCTGTAACAAACACATGACAGGTCAGCCTGCATTCATTGACGCAGCTCTCGGTGGACTGTTCAGACCATTTCTTCCCTACGCAAACATGAGTGTTTAGGAATCCTATTCTTTCATGAAGACACAGCTCTTGCTGTAGCAGAGCCTTGAACCTACCGTGTATTTATTGTAAGGTGTCAGCTGTGGGTAGCAGCAAAGACGAAAGGCTGACAAATCCTCTTTCTCACTCTATGTCTCTATGTTAAAAAAGCAGGTGTGCCATAGCATGAATATTTTATTTCCACAGAGAAATTATTTCTTCATTCTAACGTACTAGCTGCTCAGCACAGCTGATTTCACACTTGGTTGGTGTAGATGATGCTACAGGTCATACAGTCGCTTTCTGACACACAAGATAAAAACCTGTCTGCTGGAGTCAAAACGCAAGCTGTCTTCGTCAGGGTCGGTATTTCACTCAAATCATTACAGCAAATATGGTTTATCCGCAGGTGGAAGAAGAAAGGAGTATGCCAGCAGACAGCATTCAATCTCAGCCAGACATCCAGAAACATATCAGATAATACATAGGAGAGCTAAATTGTGTCTGTACAGAGGTAGACATGCACCAAGTATCCCAACAGTGAACTGCTGCCAAGAAAATGAAGTCTAGTCAATTTAAATTGCAGTGAAGAGTATTTTCAGGTTTTCTCTTTTCCCTTTATTCGCCTGCCAATTGTGTGTGTGGGGGGGTACAATTTCATTTTCCTGTTTTGAAAAACATCTCCTCCTCTTCTCAGATGGGTAAAGCCTACCAAAACTAAATAGGAAACTGCAGAGTTATGGCTAGGATCCAGCTGAGATTTCAGCACCCATTTAAGTAAAAACACATGCTTATTTCCAGCTCTCTTCAGAGGAGTCTTTAAGCACATGACTGAAGCTTTTAAAGTGTTTTCTTGAAACGGTTTGATAAAAGTAAATGTTAAGTAACCGAGCCCTTCAGAAGAGAAGCAGCACTCAGGTGTGCAGGTCTTAACTGGGACTTGTACAGCATATAAGCCTAGGTTTGCTTAGGGCATTTTCTGCCAAGATGTTTCTATATCTAGAAAGCCAACGTGCAATAAACAGGAAGAAAAAAATGAATTGTACTTCATCTCCTTTGTGCACAGTAACTGTTGAAAACATCCAGACAGAATTATGACTCTTAAGTGTGGCCCATTTAACAAAGAAATCATCCGTAAGACCCAAAAAGCAACCACAGAGTACTCGTGCTCAGTGTACCTATGAAACGTGGGAGCACGTTTTGGACTGCAGCGGCTCTTATATCCAGGAATGGACAGGAAAACTCTGGCGCCTCTGAGCATGAAAGCAAATCAAACATCAGGAGAAGAGAGTGTGGCAAGTGCCGCCCTATCCATTCATGAAGGAAACACTGATGAGTTGGCAAAGTCATTCGGCAGGTACAGACAAGGAAAAAAAGGGCTTTCATTAAAAAAGACGTTTAAAAGAAAATAATAATCTGGCTTCTCTGTTCTTGCTACTTTGCTTGTTCTCTCTCTACAGCTATCCTTAGGCACCTGGCCTCAGTGGCTAAGGAATCAGTGTCCTCTGACCGCTTGGCTCCCACCTCCCCAAAACCAGGTGGGTCCTGAGCTGCTGAGAGCCAGGTTGATGGGTCACCAGCAGTTTGGTGTCAACGGTATTTATGCTGCTGCAGGATCTCTGCAGCACACAAGGCAAGGCCAGCTTCTGCTTCCCCCAGGTATTCACGGTCATCCATAAGTATCAAAAGTTTTCTGCCTCGCATCTGATTAACTCCCATATGAGTTTGGAAAACACTACGAAAATCTTCATTAAAATAAAAGAAGCGATAACTATAGAAAACAATCCTTTTGAAACCAGCGTGGTGTTTACAGTTCCAATATCAGCAACTTATGTACTCCAGGCAGAATGAAATCCAATAAAATTCACTGGAGAAATTTCAATATATTTAGAGAAAATGGAAAAGACAAGCAATACAGCTCTGAAAACTCAGAAGACTGCAGAAGCCTTAGAGCTAAAGCACAATTTACGATCTTCCTGAGTTATTTATAGCAATTTAAAAGTATCTGGAGATTGTACCAGGAAACTGGTGGGTTGCTTCTACAGCTCCTCACCTGTCTTCTCCAGGTCAACACCAGGCGCTACCTATCCCAGCAGTCTGCAGCAGCGGTGACCCCCACAACATCCAGCCTCACCAGCACCTTAAGGGAAGCAGTGCAGAATAGCAATAGAAGTTGTGGTACAGTACAAGAGAGCATCATTATCCTACACAAGTGGTCCAAATGGTACCCTGAGGCGTCAGCGGTTACACAATTTCCAGAATACAAGCATCTTTTCCCTGCAGCCTCCAAAATGTTCATAACGAGTTCAAGTTAACCACTATGACTTCTTAAACATGCAACTGCAGATAGTTCACTATTTCTTACCACTTTGCACTCTAACGTTAATATCTCAGGCTTCAATAACACCGTAACACAGCATTAGACTTCTGTGTGGGTTTGTAAAATGCTGAGTCACTATAAATGGATTTAAAACATCAGCTGATAACAGAACAGGATTTTCTATGTAAGCATGAGAAAAGAAAGAAAAAGAATGAAGGTGGCAAGAAAGGCCATTAGTCTAACTGCTATAGACTGGGGAGGGTGCTCATTCTAGATAAAGGCTTTCGCAAAGGTATCGATCCATCATTATAAAATGAAATAAGTCAAAGGGTTAAAGTATAAAGAGGTACTGGCAGACTTTCATTTATGGAATTGCACTATGATTGTATCTCACAGTGTGAAGGTGAATGAGTTTTGCTGTTTTACCGGAAGACTGCTAAGGAAATTGAAGAGTATGTCTTTTGGCATAACTATCGGTCCCTGCAGAGGTTTGGTTATACTGGGAAGCTCTAGGATAGACTTAACCCTTCTCTCCCTTACAAGAATAACTACGCACCATCCCTGAAACACACGCTGAAGCTTCCTTAATATGATGAAGGGAAAAAAAAGAACATCTGACACTTAAAGGTCAACTAGAAGAGAAACATCTGAAATAAAACTTGAGAGTAGTCAGTAGTGAGGGAGGCAAAGGAGAAAAAACGAGCAGCAAGAAGCCCTTGGGTCTACTCCTAACTCCTCTACTGAAGCACCTTCAGGAATTCTCTTCATTTCTCTGATTCCTTAGTTTCCTCACCTGTGAAATGCAGTTATGCTTTCATGCCCCCGTACTGCAGACTAGACAGTGGTCCCTCTAGATCTTCACATTTATATCACATAACCCTGTGGAGTTTAGTGCTGGAAACAAATATAGTTCTGGGGTTACAGAATGTGAAGAGTTTCATATCTAGCTATATCAAACTTCTAATGCAAGACCTTAAAGAGAAATAAAATCCATAATTAAAACCTAAGCATAATTTAGACATATCACTTCAAGAGAGGAATAGTGAAAATAATACTAAAAATGTAGCAGTGTTAGGGGACAAACAGGGAAGCGAGGGACTTCCATGCTCAGATGAGGAAATCTGGGCAGCACAAACATGGTCAAAGAGGAGCAATGGGTTGGTGCAGACAGTAGCATCAGGGGTATGATGACGGAGTGCTCCAGCCAGATGAGGAAGGGACACTGGTATTTACATATGTATCTTGGTCACAGCCATAGGCAAATTAGAACTGACTACACAACATCACATACTATACTGATGATGGAAAATTCTAGCCAAGTGGTTAGCCTGATTACTATTAATTATCAACAGAAAGCACATTATCACGTCATCACTAGAGAAAGTCTTTATGACTATTACGTATTCAGCTCTTAAGAATTCAGGAAGAGAACAGAATTGTATTAGGTAAGAGAAAAGATCCAGAAGAAGGGAAATTGGAAAGCAAAAACTACTCCTAAATAATAATTCACCTTAATTAAAAATTATTTAAGAAATGAACTAAAAATACATTTACTTCTGTCTGTATAAAAATGCGTATCTTTCTACTGTTAATTAATTTTAAAATTGCATCGATACAACTTTCTTTACCCTTCCAATAAAACTCTACTGTAACCTTGTTAGACACGTGTCTCCAAACAGCGTATGTTGTGGTGTTCTGCTGTCAGGTATTCATGTGGTAGCAGTTTTAGACTACCTCCGACAGCTATGATATTCTATTACAATACTTAGTATTCATTACCTTTTTAAAAAGTTATTTAGCCAGTAAGAAACAATGAGGAACAGTGTGAGCACATATGAAGCACTGGCAGCAAATGGCCTCTATTTTGTTCTCAGGCACATAAGTTTCCAAGCACTCATCTAAAGAGGTTATTATTACATTCACACTTACCCATCACCCTTCTCCCATTTCATCAAAAGGCAAAGCTCAGATTCATGTGCTGAGTTACAGGTAAATAACAAACACCACTTCTTTCATGTGTAAAAATTATTCTTACATAAAGTATTCAAAAAAAGGAGATCTTGCAATTTCATTTATTTTTCAAAGACATGATCCCCAAACTGTTAGTTTTAACATCAGTTGGTTGAAGGAGAACTTAGAGAAGAACTCAGAATTACCACCTAAATTGTAACTCATCTCTCCTATCTTAGCATTTCAATGCCCATTTTTAATACATGTTTAAAATCATGCTCTGCTGTTCAGGAGGACAAAGCTTTCAAGTGCTTTGTAAGGTGCAGACATGTGCAATACAAAGGCAATACAAAGCAGCCAGACCTGGATTCTGCCATCTTTTAATGGCTATTTCTCCAGCTCTAAATGCTGCAATGATTCTATAGAGAGTGACTTTGCCTGTTCTTGCACTTACAGACTTTGTGAACTTATCGTCTTGGCTGCATCTTACTGAAGAGACCTCTTCGGCTTCCCATTGTGCTCTCTGTCTCATAACTTCAGCATTCTACTCTCCTCAGCTGTATTCCAGCCTTTCTTCCACTCACATATTCACTATTGTGTCTACCTGAATGGCACCCATTTGCTTCACATATTAGTAAACTGAGATTTTAAAAGGGAGTATGGGATGGAAGTTCTGTCAGTGATACCAAAAGGCTCAGAGTTTGACCAACTGCTGAGTACGACTTAAAACCCTAAACTGAGCCAGTTAGGCACTGGTCACCAGGCTAAAAGTTACAGGTAAATAATACTACAATTATATTTCAAATCAAAACAAGAAAACATGTTAATGAGTCTAATCCAACAAGCAGGAGAAATTTAGATGGGGCTATATTAAATCCAGGATGTTTAATATCCCAGCCCATGTTAATTTAAGAACATTTCTTAAAGCAGCATCACAGAGGCTTCCACGTGCTTTGTTTTTATATCAGGGCATATTTCATGCCTCTAATCACCCTTCCTTCCTTTCCCCCACTCTCAGGTGGCTGCAGAAGACACAGAACCAAGAGTGACTTCAGCTCACCTACCTCTCTTTATGGAGCAATATTATAACATTACGCCTGGAGGGTTTTCACTGTGAGCCGCTCTCCCTAACAAGAATGTAAGAGCTTAACCTGGATTCAGGACAAAAGCCACTGAACTAGCATTTTTAAAAAGGCTGAGGCCCATAAAACAATTACAAGCAAGAAGAAGTTTCGTAACTGAATCTCTGTCAGCATTGTTGGAGGAAAATAGGTCATGTCAAGCAAACCTGATTTCATTCATTGATATGATTACATGTTTGTTTTTATAAAGAAGATTACATGGTTTAAACTGTTGTAAAGCGTTTGAGCTAGTGTCACACAGTGTTCTGACTAAAGATCCATGTACAAGACATGCCAAATGAAACAGGGACTAGTGAAGCAGGAAAATTCAAAACACGAGTGTCAGCAAAGAATGCTCTTATTCAGTTCCTGGTGGGATTCCACAGGCTTTTGTAGCAGGCACTGTGTTATTCTGCACCGCGATCAACAACTTTGAAGTAAACATAAAATATGCAGCTTACTCAAACTTGGAAGGAAATTCCTATGATGAGAAAGAAAGGGCTATGCTGTTAATTGGGCCACTTCAAGGAAGATGTCTATTTGTGCAGCAAAATACAAAGACACTGATCCATTAGAAACATCTCCACATCAGTGGTGATTTTGATTTTCTCAAACAAGTATGAATGCAGCATATACCCACAGAATAGTGAGAAAGAAGAGGGGAATTTTTCTTGGAAAGCAGTGACTGTGGAAGAATACGGGGTCGTGCGTAACAACATCAGCCATCCAAGTCTCTGGACATGAGAAAAAGTGGCCAAGTGAAAGAATGACCCAAAATTGAGAGAATTGGGAAAAGTGCCCCCAAGTAGCAGAAAATTGAGACAATTTGGTGAGTGGTTCAAAGGATATTTACAGGACCTTTAAGAATACAGCAAAGAAGAGAGAGGGAGGCAGCTTAACAGCTCTGAGGGCTTCATAAAGGAAAAAAAAATAGAGAAAAACATTGAAGGAAGATTATTCTGATCTAGACTGGGCCTCTCTGCAAGGTCTGAGTTAGCTCACCAGGCGTGTCAGGGAGCTCCACGGCAGCCGAGGGAGGTCTGCACTGCGCTGCCAAGCAAAAAGCGTGCCCCAGGTAGCTACATCTGCCAACCACTCCAGCACAGGCATAACTGAACCTCATCCAGTGGTCTGGAATAAATAAAAGGTCAGACTAGAGAAAACAACCGTTGGACCTCATGTTCTGTACGCATCTGTAATGTAAGTATCCACCACGGAGGCAGAAGGAAACGTTATTAGTGTAACTCTTGCAACCGAGAACAAAGAGATTAGATGCAAAAATATTTCAAGGAGAAAAAGGCTGCTGGGAATGCATCTCCCGGGGCAATGCAGCATGAATTAGGAATGGTGGATATAGGATGCTCTGGCGCTTGTAGCATGGTACCATGGAGGGGACTGACAGCAGCATATTAAGTGGCTTGGAGAATACTGAGGTGCTTACGACGCTACTAAGTACCACTGTTTTAAAATGAAGCTCATAATAGTGAGAGCTCAACTCATACCTGCCCTTCTGAAAGCCACAAATTTCTTTACGCAGAGAACACAAAGATGAGCAGCATTGCTGGCAATAAATCTGGTGACTGATCCTACTCGGAGGCATTAATGGAATCCTTTTCAACTGCTATTGTACATGGTGCCTGTAATTACTAAACATCCATCAGGTTATTGTGATGCAAGTTAAAATATGCAGCAGGAAGAGTTGATTTTTTTTTACTACATATGTATTTCTTTAAACTACACTGTGGTCTGAAAACACAATTAATCAGTTAGTCCATGTATTAATTTCCAGTAGGGACTTTTGCTCAGAATTAATGTGAATTCTCCACAAACACCATTTTTTTCTTCGGGTAAGCAAATTGGACATTGCTTTTCAAATGGATAAGTAGCAGATGATCATGTTCAGAGCGCCTGCTGGCTGCCTGGGAATGCAGGGTGTTGCAGTATAATGAGATATGGCAGAGCATGAGACTTGATACTTACTTCTTTAACAAAACAGTATTTCTCTGAGCGAAGTCTTTCAAGGTTAAGTATGTAGAGCAGCTACAATTTATGCGAACAAAATCTACCCTGATTCTCTGAACTGATCACATCTATTTTCTATCTCAAGTGTAATCTGAAAACATCAAAAACATCTGATTTCCCTCTTCTCTCTCCCACCCTCCCTTTACTGAAAATAGTGGTGGTGCTTTCAGGAAAAGGTCCATGAAAGCACTGCTGTTGCTCTGAGTTCACTTGTGATTTTTTCAAGTGTGCTTATTTTGACAATGTATTGCTCACCTGTTTTTTGGAATATTTTAAAACCACTAAGCCATGTTGCAGTATATACCTCTCCACTGCAAAATTCACCAAGGAGCAAGTTAAATAAAAAAGAGTTAAAGAAAATATCTATATGTTCAATACAAAGTAAGTAAGGTGCAACCACTGGCTCTTACTAAACACAATCCGACTCAATAATTTAATTTACTTTCTTGGTATGTTACCTTCCCTCTTCCAATATCCTTCCTCTCTAAAGATCTTCCGTTTACCAGCGACACGGAGCAGAAACTCTTGTACCATTGTAAGTTTTGTCATAATTTAACATGTCCTTTAAAACACATCTACTCTTCCTACATGAACTAATTGAAAACATGACTTATGACCTTGCTTTTCATTTCATCAGCCAGTAATCAAATTCTTAATGTGATAATATTAATGCCAAATAGATTTCACAGGAAGAAATATGGAAACAACTTCCATATGCTCCATTCTTCCTGTTTCTTGACTCTTACTAGCTGACAGGGCGCAGAAAAACCCCCAGAAATGAGAAGGTGATGTGCCATGCTCATTTCAAAAGTTCTCAGTGGTGACGCAAGCAACAAAAAAACTAAGGAATAATCTGTTTTTTTTCTCGCTGCCCTGACTATGAAAGCTTAAATGTTGTAAAATTGGTAAATCAAGCTAGTATCTTTGCTGTGCAAGGCTTCTGGAAATATATATATATATATATATATATATATATATAAACCCCCCATCTATTTACAAGATGATAACTCTGCCTTCAAATCACAGATGATCACCTTGGAAATGAAAAGATCTCTACACGCATAAGTGAAAAATTTAAAGGAAAACATCAAATACTGGTCAAAGGCACATTTGCTCATTGTTGGAAGATGTCACATGAAATACGATGTCAATAAATACATTTTATTCCCTGCTATACGTCAGAGTAAGTGAAATCTGTCAGTAGGTTGGCCCAATGAAGTGTCAGAATGCAAAATGGGAAAAACTAGAAATGTAGCTACAAGTGTTCAATGGAAGACCCTAAATTTAATATCATTTCCCCTTTACTGGCAAGAAAAACATGAGGGTGGGCAGATGCAGACACTGTTTTCACTGGCTCTTTCAGTGAGACATTTGCCATCTGGTTTGTTGAGGTGAAGTGAGTTGAGAGAAAAAGCCAAGATCTCTCTCTGAATGTTAAATGAGTTGTTGCTGTTGGAGAGTAGATATTAAAACTTAAACTGCCTGGGTAGAGGGTTCTTCCTCTTCCTTTAAACAACCATTCAGTTGTTAATACGCTATTCAATTATAAGTAACGCAGCATATATGGGAAAATCTAATGACACTATAACATTTATAAGTTAAAAGCAAAGGCTTCATATGCTGACAATGAATTGCCATTTTTATCTCAAGGTATGTATGCTTACCCTTTCCAATGTTCACTTTCAATTCCGTAAACTATTTTTTAACATTTCATGTATATTTATGAATATACTATTACTGCCAAGTTCCTAGCTTAGCTATCCTTGCAGAGCTTAATACATATTCAAAAGTCACAGCTGTGACTAGGAGGAGATGAGTATTTTTGTGGAAACCAATTTTTCCCACATATCAAAATGTATTTCCTTAATTTATTGTCACATGCTTGTTAAACCATATTTTAGATTCTTTTCCTAATGCATACTTATGCAGAATATGTACTGCAGTTTAGAAGACTCCTACAATTGCAGTCCATACTTATTTAAAGAAAGATTTCCTTCAATTATGAAATACTGTGGGCAAAACACTGGCAATAACATTTGGTGCTTAACAGGAACACTTGGAAAACTAACAAAACTCTAAAATTTTATTAACATGCAGAGTGTTGATGACTCTCCTATAATATCTGTGACAGTTATTACAGCTACTCTCAGAAATTACTAATTAACTCAGTAATAAGGATAAAGGATGACAACTGAAATAGATTTAATTCACAATAAAAATCCCTCTGTATACTACAGAAGATACTTCTGCTTTATAAATTTTGGGGAAAGCCGCCTTCTGAAAAGAAAACCAGGAAATTTACTGTTTATCATTCAGTCTTAACTGAACAAATGACTTTTTAAGTCTTGATTTCACTGAAAAATGTGACTGTTGGGATAGCTGTAAATGTCTGATGCCCGTGATGCTACTCATAGGGAATGAAATGGTATTGCTCCCCTTGGCAATGATCCCATCTAAAAGGAAGGCTTCAGTAGCTTTGTGGAATATGTAGGTACCACTCTTCTCTAAAAGTGCAGCTAAATGTTTAATTTAAAATGTTACAAATTTCAGTTCAGTAAAATCTAATTTTGGACCTACAAAATAACGGACATTTTCAAGTGGTCTTTCCTACCACTGATGAACTTTCATTCGGGCAACGGCTACAAGACAAACCAGTGAGCCTAGTGAGGCCAGCAGAAGTGGCTCACCTAGCTAAATGAGTGCCTAAGCCGTTCTCTCTCCAGGTGACAGCAACTCCCATTTATTCCAGGGGACTTGGTTGTCCTGACTGGCGCAAGGGCTATGTTTTTGCAGTGTTACTAATACCATGCTTTAAACCCGAGCATGGACAAAACAAAATGAGTTACGTGTTATTTAGGCAGTATGAATAACCAGGAGGGAGCTGGTAGATAGATTAACCAGCTAGAGCCTCTTCTGTCTGTACCAGCCAAGCATTTAGCTAGTGCATCTAAAATACATATTTCCTTTCCTAGTTTGGACAAACTCACAGAACAGTAATTGTTAAGTTATAACAAGATATGCAAAGAATAAAACATCTGGCATTAAGATACAGTCTGTTCTGGAAAACAATATAGATGTAATGTTTTTGCATACTTTGCACATTTATAATGGAATGGCACTATCTCTAGAGCATGGATTTTCCCAATATCATTTTCATCTGGTGAGTGAGCCAGAGTTTGTTAACCATCTGCATATGTGCAGTATGGATTTTAAAAGTAATTATTTTTATAGCATTCCAAATTGCTATTGCATAAAATAGCGTATATTTTTCAGTTAAACAGCCGGAGGTTACATAAGTCATAAAATATCATTTTGCGTTCATTTTAGTTTAGCTGTTGTGCAACTAGAAGATTGTGTACATATATTTTGTCTCAAAGAAATGCAGACATTTGGATTGAAGTTTTAAGGTCCCTTGCTGGTGACAATATTTGAAGGGAGAGGTGTTGGTGGGTTTTTTCATGCCTTTAGGGATATAAGCGGGATGATGTCTATCGTGGCCAAAGTCTACAGAGATTTAATTCAGATGGAAATTGTTCAGGTGGGGTTTTGCAGGGGAAGGGGCTTCATTCGGGTACATGACTCTCTTCTCTCTTTCTACTTTTTCTGACTGAATGCACACTGCTGAAATTCTGATTTACAAAGGAAAAACCGCGTCGACAACACCCCTTTAAGGCTAACCATGGGCTGCGGTTGTGCTGTTGTCTTTATCGTTTGGAAACGCTTGGGTTTTTTGGGGGAGAGGAGGATTCAGTCTAAAGCCTTCTGCTGTATAATTGATGAATTAAGTAATTAGAAATACCCTAGGTCTCTGAAATATTTACAGCTATAAATAAAACAGGGCCGAATTGCAACTGAGTAAAAATTACTTGGCTTCAAATGACAACTTTCAGAAGGCAGATTCATGGAGACAATAAAATTAAAGCTGTAGTTAAACCTTCGTAACAAAAACCTCCACTGAAAACTAAGTGAAGTCTAATGTGCATTTAAATTTTTCACGTACCCAAAGACAAAGTAATTTCTCTTCAAGATAGCCATCGTACCCAAAATAGCTGCTCAGCACAGTCCCAGACTGCCTGAGCTGCGTCTTCACTAGGACAAGCTACTTCAAAAAGATCTCTAATTATTTGAAAGGTCAGAATGAGACTGAATACCTCAAAACCACTCAAAGAAATTACCGAAGGCTCTTACTTTATTTTTATTTTGTTTTCTTTCAGAGAAGAGCATGGCTAGCAGTTAAATCCACATAAGAATTCATGCAAAGTTAGGAGGCTTCTGATAAGCGAGCCTTGCAAAATACTACACTTTTTTGGCCTCGGGCAAACAAATTTTTTCTGGTGGATAAACAACAATATCATCCTACTAACATGTGTAAATTCTATTCCTTCATGCACAAATTCCATAATTATTTTTCAGGCTTTGATAAATAGCATGAATTCTACATTATGCATGGTCCTCCCCTGTAATGAATAAATTTGCTTTTAAAAGTCTGCAGCCCTAATAACTAAATAGGAAGTAAACAAGAAAAACAGAAATAGGAACTGTTTCAACATGCTGATTGTAAATAAGGTAAAGTGTATTCAAAGTTTGATAATGATTTCCAAATGAGACTATTCTAAATGTAACACCTTCAGACAGCTGTAAATTTGATCTACAACAGTAACAACTGTAGCAGTGATTTCTAATCAGGAATTACTAGCCCTATCACGTCTGGTACATTTTTTATTCATAGTTTTATGGTTTTCTTTTAGCATCCATTTAAACAGAGGTGCATATTTTTTGAAATAAAATGAGAAAACTGTACTGTGGCTCAATCAATTTAAAGCAAATACAGAAATCAATATTTTTACTTTTGAACTGCCCCTGCAATGGAATTCCTTTTCCTTAACAAAATGTGTTCACTGGTGCCAAGAAAATTTTAAGATTTTAGATCCATTTCTCTTATAGGTGTATGCAAATGCCTCCACTTCCATGCCCTCACCCGCACATCTCGAGAGCAACCCAAAATTTGATCGACACACTGAGATTACGAAAAATAAAGATCTGCCTATGTGATTCAGACTGCAGAAATTAGGAAATTGGATTAGGAATGAAATAATATAAGGCCTACTAAGCATACAGATATGCACAAGCTAAACTTCTCTGAGCTTTGTAGGTCATACCTGCTGATGTCATCAAGCAATTTGGTTGGGAAGAGTGCACATAATTTTTTTTTATATTAGGCCTGCTTTCTCCAACTAGATACCTCTATGCATAACTATGAGTGCGTGAGAAGTACCACTGAAATCAACATTATTCACATATGCCGGGTTTGCACAAGCTGCAGGCTTGGACCAGGATATGGTACTGTGGTCTGGAAAAGAGCAAAACATTGCCATTTTTTTTTGCTCTACAGAAATCTACCTAGGTTGGTCTACTATTAGTAATTATTACATTGAAAATAAAGTCAAGCAACCTGGGCTTCATGTGAAATAATTTTATTCTTGGTGCTAAACAAACTAAAACAAAGGGTCCTAAAGAGCTTTCAGTCAATCTCCCTGAGCTTTATTTCTTTATCATAGAAGCCTCCCATTAAAAAGTAGAGCAATTATAGACACCGAAGAGAACTTGCACACTGTATGACATACTTCAAAAATCAAATTATTTAATTCTTTAAGAAGTGGTTAAGTGAAGGGAACCCTATTATTCCCACCATGTGGGAACCCAAGGTGGTTTTGCCTACCGGCATCTTCCCTCCGGTGACATAGTTATTGCAAACCAACAATTTCTTCTACTCTGTAAACCATTTCTCTTCAAAATTACATGCAAACAACTGTACTCTAAAGCTCTAAAAATATTAGCTGAGAGGTTGATGTATTTCAGTGATCTGATAAAAATATCTTTTTTATCAAAATATCTCTTTTTGTGCAAACGGTAACTGCTTACATCTATGTAAGCCGAGATCTCTTTGTGCTATTCCCCTTCTGAAAAAGTAGCGCAGAAAAAAAGCCAGGAAATAATAGTTAAAAAGCTGGTGATTCCCACCAGGCAACTACTTTGCGTGCCACTGCAAAGTGCTGCCATGACAGTGTAAGGTAGTGTCACTACTAATAATATTTTATTAAATCACGTTCTAGTTCGATTGCAGCTGTTCTCCATTATGATCGGTTCACTTCATTGGAGAGAAAGGATTTCCCTCTTTGTACGTCTAAGGCAGACCTTGTGTGCAACATGGTTATACAGCAGTGCGAGATGACAGACAATTCAACTTTTGCTCAAGCAACCCCCCATAAATCTCTGCTCACATCACCCAGATCAACAAAACACGACTCTTAAAAAATGCTGCCTTTTGTTATGCTTTCTTGATTTCATTCTCCTTTCTTCATTTCCCTTTTGTTCTGGGATTTCTCTCTCTCTCTGCATACAGTTGTATGTGCATGAGAAAAAGAGAAAGGGAGGGCGAGGGAGTCTTGCATCAATACCCACACTTCAAACAGTAAAATAGAGTTCAGAAAAAATTGCCAGCTCTGTCCTGCCACTGCTGCAGAGCAACTACAGTTGGAGGAATACTGGAGAAGGAACATAATTACTGCAAAGGGCTCTCCTGTCATCTCCGTGGTTATATCCCCGCCATGCAGACGAACAAGATGCAGTTCTGAAGTCAACACATTTTTACACAAACACACCTCTATTTACCTTTGGACTGCCTGCCTTTTGGGGAATGCCCTTAGGGCACACAAGTGCTGAAAACCTAAATGAAGACAAAATTACAACACTCGCCGTAAAATCAGTCCAGTTGACAACACTGCCTCAATGCATAAAAGTAAAAGCAAACCAGCAGTATGCCATGCAAGAAACACTCATGCCCCCCCAACAACCGTTAGGATGGAAGTGCTAGAGCAACCGCCAAACGCTGCCTATCTTAGCACGAAACCCTGCGTTTGCAAGGTCTTTTCCGTTTCCCCCCAGCACAAGTCTTTTGCCCCGAGGACAGTGGAAATGCCAGGTTCTCTCTCCTCTCTTGCAACCCAGCCTATTTTCTTTCAGGGCTCACTCCTTGGACAAATTCCAGTGCAACGAAGGGCAGTATGCCGAACGCCCTCAGTCACAGCTCCCTGCCCCAAACCAGTGGGTTTCCTTCTGGAATCCAGTTGCAAAATCAAGGTCTTGTGTACTGCATAGCACAAAGCTCCTTGTTCCTGCAAGACTATCCGTCAAAGTATATAAAATTATTACAACCGACAGCTACTTATGTATGTGGAAACTGCATTCTTTTTCTGGTATATTTTAGTCTACAAGCCAAAAACAATTCTATGAATGTCCAAGGGTATGAAGATTACAGCACATTAAGGGCACTTCATGTCTGAAAGAAAGCATCTGCTGAAGGGAGGGTGGTGAAAGTGGAATGTAGATATTTTCACTTAGCCTTATTTGTATTTTTGATTAATTCATCTTAACTTTCCAAGCTTCCCTGTGTAGAGGAGTCCCCAGGGAGCTTGCAAGAGACTGTCATTTCTCGCTGCTGTAGCAGCTCCTGTCACTGGAGGGCACACTGCTGCTGCTTTCGCAGGTTTCCACAGGCTCATCACAAAAATTTTTGGACAGATAATCTTTTTTTCCTTTGAAAAAAAAAAAATCTCCCTAAATTATACGAATGCACAATTCTTCCTTTTATAGATCTCTGACTACCAAATTGTGCAAGAAAAATACAAAGCCCCCCCCCCCCCAAAAAAAAGCCAAAAAACCCCCAGAGTTTTTCTTTCCTGTGTAGTGTTCCAGACAATGTAACTATTCATTAACTTTAAAGCATACAGTTTAAAATTCTGTTTTTCTTTTGGTCTCGGCTTTATATCCTGGAGTTCATTTAGACCAAAACCAAATCCCTGGCTCTGATTCTACCCTTAATATTAGGAAAATTGGGCTTCCATCCATTCAGGCTGTTACGCTTATTCAGCATTTCATCTAGATACTTGAGGAAAAACCTGACACAGGTAAAGCTCCTTCTTAAGGATATGCATTGAACCCAAAGAAAATCCTTTTCATTATGCTTGTGCTCCTCTGGCAGAGCTCTCTGGGCTGTCGAGTGTCCAGATGGTGTGAAACACTGAGCTATGGGGCAAATTACAAAAGAATTAATAGAAAAAAAGAAAAAAAACAGTCTTCCTAAATGTTTAAAGCTCACACGATAGAAATCATAAAGCAATGAATACTCTGAGACTACCTGTCTTATGCAACCCTGCGTAGCGTGTCGGGGTAATTGCAGCACCCCTCCGTATTCCTGCCAGGTTCCTCCACATGATGCTTTTGCTCCACCAGCCCCGAAGAGGGAGACCACAGAGGCAAATGCACAAGCAGATTCTTCCGAAATGGGCCCTCTGTGTGGTTTCTCCTTCCTGCCACAGCCTACAAGATGCAAATTTGAGCCACCCAGGGCCAGGAAATACGTTTCACAATGCTGATGGGCTCCTCAGTACTTTTGAAATCGTATTGTGACCCATGGCTTGGAACGGTTGGACACAACTACTGGAGAAGCTTTCTGGAAAGCAATTTCATTAGCACACAATATTGGCCTGACTCTGCCTGAAAAGTCAGTGGTAAAACTCAAAGTGATTTTAATGAGAGAAGAAGTAGGTCAGTACTGGAAAATCTCATGCGCAGCCTTTATATTCTGTCACTGATTCCTTGTGATCCCCAGAGAAAGAGGAATAACTCTGAATCTCCACGAGCGAAACAGGGAAGTCGGTTTTATTTTCCTAGCTGGGGTTTTGCATGATCTGTAGAAAAATCCTTAACAGCATAAGAGTTTAACTGTGACACTTGCAAAGAAATGGCAAATGCATCTTTGCTGCTGTCCCAGTCTTTCAGACCATCTCACTTTAGTAAGTTTCCTTTAAAAAATAAAAGAGCCCAACATTAACATTAACAGAGCTTTAGATGAAGATATTTTGGAGTGCAGTGTAACAAGTCTCACGTAGATGTAAAAGCTGCTGGAGGACACATACGAGTGTCAACAATCCAGTGTCAGTCCCTAAAAGGATCAATTCTTAATTCCCTGACCAAATCAGGTTATAACACAGCCCGTACTGTTCAGACTCGGAGGGTTTCTTAGCTCCATTTACAGTATGAGTCTGTCTTTGCCTAGAATGTGTGTTATTCGATCCTGCATACCTCCCAGCCCAGACCCTGAATGCTTCATTTATTAATCTGATATTATTTCCTCTGTAGGCAAACGAAAAGATTCACAGCTGATGATTAGGACTGGTTGCTAAACAGCTGGGTCTTCTTCCAAGCCTTTTTCACGCTATGCCTTTTTGCATGCTTGAGAGTTCAGCTACAGCTATGTTATACAAACTTTTCAGCTAAAGGAACAAATTAAAACACTGGAATCCAAACCACTTTAGATTGGCAACCACATACAATTGCTGAATCTCCCTAAGCCATAACAAAACTGTCGTGGTGATCAGACCCCTATTTCCAAAGCCTTCATGGAAGTTTTCCATTCTGGCCCGGCTCGTCACATCGCTAATACGCAGCGACGCGCCGACCCCCATGCCCTTTTGGTAATGCCATATGCCACGGTCCCCACTCTAATGACAAACTTCACCGGTGTAGAGAGGGCCCAGCGCTCCCTGCAAGGCTCTGATGTACTGCGCACGCGTTGCACCGTACGTGCACAGGTTGCATTCCCCACGCTGTCCCCACGTGGTCCCCAGGGAGGGGGTGGTCCTGCACTAAGGACGATTCATCGGTCCACGTGGTCAACCCCAGAAGAGGCCTCTGGAGAAAGAGGAGGTGGACACAAACTGCAGGTCCATCCTTAGACATCACATAACCCCCTGCTAGAGCTGCACTTCCAAAGCATCAGCTTCCTACCAGTGAGGAATAGCACAACAGAACATCTGAAATTGGATAAACATGGCTAATTATCAAGGGAATTATAATTTTGACAGTGAAATACAATCTACTAGGTCAAATATTTTCTTCAAAGAAACATGCTTGAAAATCATATTGAAAGCTCGACTTAGACAGATTGCAGGGAACTGATCCAACGCTACGTTCAGAGATATTTTTCCCCTGAAGAAATCAGTCACTGCACTACACAAGACTTGCACGGACACAAGCACAAACACAAAAATAATCTAATGTTTATTCTGACTTATCTTCCTGTATTAACATCATTAGCACTGATCCATACTGGAATATCAATCAAATCTTGTGTACGTGTTGCCTTGCAATACAAGTTGAAGTCTTAAATGATATTCTGAAAAGTTAAGTTCAAGGCAAGTTGAAAAAACAAAACGTTAATATTGACAGTATTTTTAAAGCCCCATCTATAGATAATTTGTACCTGATAAAGTAATATTTTCTATTCAGCAGATAAGACCTCCTCGTTACATGTTAAAAATGGATTGTAGCTTTGTTTTCAGGGAGCCTCACATTTATGTGCTTAGATACCATTCAAATTCAACAGGCCACAAAAGTTCACCCAATATCCTAGGTGCCTGATCTTTGCATTTCCATCTTCAAATGACTAAATTATGTTGTTGCTTGATAAAATCACGTGACATAATAGTTTGCAGAAGAATCACAGGAATGTAGGACTAGAAGGAATCACCTGCTAATAAATGTTCACTTCAGAAGGGTGTACGTAACATCAGCTCCATTCACCTGAGGTTGAGAAATTCCCAGAATCTCATAATAAAACAAAATCTTTCAGAAAAGAAGCCCAGAAGCCATAAAAGTCTGCTGTGCCACAGGAAGACAGCAGGAGAGATCAAAGGTATTGCCACTGTCTTAGACACCTCCATCAGCAACAGATTTGCTAGCTGAAAACACCCCGACAACCAAATTTTCTGGAGACATTTGTACTTGCTCATCTACCTCCATATTATAGAGGAAATCCTATGTTACTATAAAAATAAATAGACATTTTAAAAATAAAAAGTATTACGTTCAAACAGCATTTCTACAGATTACCATCTAGATATAATATTAATCATAAATTAAGTATGCTGGCATCCAGATAAGTTACAGCTGCATCCAGATAAATTACAGTTGCATATCATTATCCACGTCGATCCAGATGTTCTGGAAACCATTCATTAGAGTTACATCCTGTAACTATAGAGATAGTTACATTGTGTAAACATCTTATGATTTATTGTAGTTTTAATTGCTATAGGAGTGAACCTAGATGTCTAGAGCACATTTTACTGACCACGCCATGACGCAAAGGTCTTCAAATGTGACCATGTTAGTAGCTATAGACACTTGAAGAAAGCTACCATGCCGCGAGGTCTCAGCCAGGAGGACACTGCCTATCATGGCTACAGTCCATGAATGTTATTATGGACATGAAAATCATGATTATAAATTTATTAACCAAAGATGAGCATTAGGTCAATTAATCATTAACCGAACGATGAACGCTAGGTCATTACATCTACTCTAATATGCTTTTTCTACTACCTATTGTATGAGATCACCAGCTACTGTAAATCAACATAGCTCAGATGAATTGGTGTAGGGCCATTGATTTTATGTCAATGACAGATCTCATCAACTGGCTTCTTTGCTCTTATTTTTTAACTTTGCCTAACTTATGCTACTTACTTTGCCTGCTCCTGTCATGCTGTCTAATACTCTAATATAGTGACAAGCTGATGCATACATTAAAACACAGAAGAAGTAAGAAGATGGAATTTCTTGAAAAAAGGTGCTGGCAGCTGTAAGACATCAGCTGCATTTGTAATAATAAAGCACTCTTCTGGGGAGCACAAACCCCATGATTTTCAATAATTAATACAAAACCCAAGCTAAGTCAGTAACTTTAGCCAAGGGTGATAACATGAGCCTATTTTATTAGTGGAACATCATCCATTTCTTTTTGTCTGGCAAATAACATTACTGCTTACATTCTTCCACGGCATCTGAATTTGTATTATGGTCCTACATGCTACTCCACCCTCAAAGCACAAGAGCTTCTCTGTACATCATTAAATGTCTATCTGTTCTTTTGCCATATCGAGCTTTCATATTGGATAAAGGTGCTTTTTTTTTCCTGTACTGAATTCTCACCTCAAAAGAACCCATTTGGAGAAACCTTTTAAACACATCAAGCAGCAAAGAGTGCTAAAAGAGCGTTTCACCCTTCCCTGCATAGGGCATGCTAAAATCCTGATGAACCACTGATTACTGGAGACTGCTCCAGGATAAAAAAAAAAAAAGTCCCTTGTAAAAGATAAAGAAAACTGAGACTTCATATTAATATCAACAGACTTTGATCTAGCAAGATATCTACCAAATGTTATTCCAGTATCACATTCTAAATCTTTGTCTCTTAAATGATGTGGATTGTCAGAACTTCATACATAAATTTATAAGAGACCATCTTTAATTTCATGAAAATGACAGTCCTAAATGGCCCTAGTAAAATAGTCATTGTCTTCTATTATCATAAATTTCAAACTTCTTTCAGTTTTTCATGAACTCTGAAGATGAATGGCATTCTAACTGTTCTCATCACACATTACTATGGCCTTGGCCTTGCGCTGCATTGCTATGCTAAAACATTAAGTCCCAACAAAAAAGCTGGTATCAAGAAAAAGTTTAAGCAGTTCTGAAATAAAATTTTCTATAAAATTGGGGAATTAAATGTTTTAACATGCTCTAAATGGCCCTTTTATTTCCTAAGTAAAAATGTGTGCCATATTCAGTTCAAATTCATGATTATTTTGGAGTCCCATACGCTGTACTTTGATTAATTCGTTAACTTGAGAGTTTCGTACAGCTATCCCATTTTTGTTATGCTAATGACACTATCTACTTCTCCTTCCTGATTCAATGGCTAAATATTTTCCTTCAAAGTATTTTCCCATGAGAAAAACCTATGTTCTAGAGACTTTTTCCAGAAACGTCTGTCTTCAGGACAGAAGAATAGGAAGCCAAAGGATTTCCCAGCTCCACTCCCGTAACCATGCTGCCACCCTATGTATTTACTAACTGTGTAGTGATAATAAATGTGACCAAGCTAATTCATCATGTGGCCAGGTTGTGGTGTGAACTTAAGGGACACAAACAAGGCCATAATTTGGAAGACTCCTAACTAATAGATGAGTCTCAATGAGTCCATTTCCACGCTACTTGTCTCTCAGGATTAAAAAAAACCCTGTCAAGTCACCAAGAGCAAGGTATTAGTTCTTGAAATGCATCCAGAGCTGTGACATGCTGTAACAGTTGTGTCACAGATATAAATAGTTCAAACCAATAAACAGTATAGAGGTTCATTTACTACAGTTATGAGGAGCAATTCTACATCCAAGCTGCCTGCAGAGCTTCTGTGGGCTTTAGGGACATGAATCAAACATGCAAGGACCTCACAGGTCTTATTCTACATCATTACAGAAATTTTGCTGTGGCCTTTCAGGGGTAAGAGAGTCAGAAATGAATGCACTGTTGCTGATACAGGCATTCAATTCATTCAGGCCCATTGAGAAATCAGAGTCTCAAATTTTTCCATAAAAATGTTACAAAAGTTGCCCTTGGAAGTCACCACTGTGTAATTAGTACCTGTAATATAGAATAGAATTACTACATGTGCGTTTCAGGGTCCATATGAACACGTGCAGTGAATTCCCCCATGTCATGACAACCATCAAAAAAGAAATTCAGAGATACCCTGCGAGGGAATGCAGAACCAGCAGAGTATCTGCAACTGTTCTTAAAAATTAGTGATTAATTTTCAAAAGGAAGAAACAAATCAGTGGCAGAAATGAATGGTATTAGGATACCTTTCACATGCAACAGAATAGAAACAAAACAAATCAAATTCACCACTGAGAACATGAAAATGTTAAACAAACCATGACTAAGGAATCACAGGAAACAAGAACAAGGGTAGAGCACGCTCCTCTTTCCTATTTATCCATGGAGAGATTAAAAATTGAGACATTTCTTAACCACCACTTGATGCCTTTATTTCAGAATAAGGGTGTTACGGTCCTTCTGCATTTAGGACACCGCTGCTCAAAATGTACTTGTGAGTGTAAACATAAGAATCAGTCTTTAAAATCTTTCTTTTACGTTGATGATCGATGTATCACATGAAATAGCTGTGTCCTAGCAACAACATAACTCTTGCTAAATTCAGGCAATTGGAAAATCAGTCAAATTCAGACACAATTAAGATTAAATGTCATAACTGACAAGGTATGAAAAATACTAGGCCTTTCCAATTTAACTTTTTTTTTATTCTCATCTCCATATCTTTTGCAATGATTCATGCGATGACATTAGTAATACACAGAAATAAATTAGAATTGACTTTTGCTGAAATATCTGAATAGTACATTAGCTCTTCTCTAAGCGTGTCTGAGTGGAGTTCCCATTCTCCTCTGAACCAAACACATGCAGCTGATACAAAGCACGAATGTACCCAAACTCGAAATTGGGCTATTTTAGAACTTAAACTCAAGTTGCACCCTAAACCTCTTTCTAAGCCTGAAGGCTCCTAATTTTTCCTTGACTGGACCTCAATTCAACAGCATTGCCAAGTCTTTGTTCATTTGCTAGTGGACGCAAAGACTTCTGTCTGTGCTCCATTTGAGAAAATCCTGTGCTTCTGAATACTATGGTTCCATCCCTCCTAAATATAAGGTTTTCTATTTTCCTGTAGAAAACAGAGTTGCTGCCTCTTTTATGTAAGCTTCAACAATCAAAATCAGTCAGCCAGTTCTGGTATCAATAAAATTGCTTCTTCAAGATCCCAGAGAAAATTGAAAATTACACATTATTATAGAATCAGCATATTTTCAAGTCTCTTAAGTTACTAGGTTTCATTTTACTTCTCTGCTATGGCATATTTTCCAGTAGTTTTCTCTTTAACATAAGTTTTGTAAAGCAAAGAATATTTCTTGTGACTAATTTGTTCTCTCCCATTGCTACCTGTTGTCTTCCTCTCTGCCTCTTCTCTTCTTTGAAAACATCTTTTTATTCAGGCAACTGAAAATAATGATATGGAGAACACACAGGAATTGCTCATGGTTGACACTATTACAGCTTTACAAATTAAGATCACCTTAAATGAGTAATGTTTCCTCTTGACCTAACCTCTTCTTCCTGTACAATTTTAGTCAGGAATGATCATGTTGTGTTGGCTTCCTTATACCTCATTCCTGACATAATTTCCTAAGGGGAAAGACAGTTTCCCAACATCCTCTTCCAATACCGGCTGGGCACTCTACCTTGTACCTGGTGTGCAACTTCCAGGGTTAAAGTAATTCGCGTATTTTAATCCTATCAATAGTTGCACTGACAATCACATACTTGACATTCTTCCTTTGCTTGGACTGAGATATTACCTTAATTTTTCCTTATCTCTGCATTGCAATAATCCCTTCCTAATAAATTCTGTTTTCAGAATCCCTCCAGGAGTGAAAACCCAAACAAGTTTCAGCGGTCCAGCTGGGTGCATCCGTGGGTGCAACCCTGACTTCTAGGGCTCACCACAGCGACTCCATTTTTATTAATGGCAGTTCCTGTGCAACCCTGCTGCGTAAGAAAGGTTTTCTGTAGAAGATTCTTACGCGTATAGCTTACCTGAGCCTCTTTTCTCTGCCATCACCTACACAAAACACACTTCTGCCTCTCTAGCGCTCCTTAGCCTGCTGTGAACAGCTAGAAGTGGCGTCCAGGATGCAATCCAGGTTGCAAACATAGCCTCCTCTCATGCCGTCTTGGGAACCACCTCACTGCGTGATTTCATGCCTGTGTGAAAGCTAGGTGAGTTACTTCTGTGATCTCGTGACATCAGCAAACCCATCGGCATTCAGAGTGACTGAATCCCCCCAGATTCCTTACCCTCGTAGTATCAGCACTGCCTCTTAGATCTTCCAGACTATTAATCACAACTTCTCTCCACCTTTAGCTCGCTTTCATGGACTCTTTTTTTTCTCTTTTATCATGTCAATGGTATCAAGGGGTTTTTTCCTACTGACTTCTTTACATTTCAGTGCTAAACCTTTACCAAAGGTGTCGCCATTTCTCCCCTTTTCCCCTAAATCACCAATGATGGTAAAAGTCCTACTCCTCCTTCCACAAAAGACTTGCCCATACCAGTTTTGCTCTCTGTCTACATCCAGTTCCTCCCTCAGACTCTTTTGTCACTACTCCACCACATTGTTTCTCTACCTTTGCTCACTGAACTGTTAAACAAAGAACATGACAGTCTCATTTAATGAGTTTCTGCTCTGTATCTGATATTCCCATTAGTTAACTTATGTCAAATATATTTCTGCTAACAATGCAGAGCTCTAGAAGAGTTAACTGGATTCTGATCCAGCCCATGTCTAAAGTGAATTATTAATTTATATCCAAATGGAGGTGCATTTCTGTTCAGTTATTCCCTAGGTGCTTCACACTCACAAAAGTGAAAATAGCCAAACATTTTAGTACTGAAAAGCTAGATTTTAGATTGTTTCTTTCACCATCAGGACAATTTTCCCCTGTGCCAACACACTGTGAATCCAACATTTCACACATGAGCCAAGGATGGCATTCCTGAGAAGTGACTATCAGCCAAGAGCCTCAGCCCTGGGAGCAGTGGCTTCATTTTGGTGTCGATACGAAGTTATAACCATAGCTAAAGAGACTGCCTATATTCAACATTCCTGTCTTATACATTTGCTTAAAAATTGGTACTCTGACTCGTGCGTAACCTACGCACAAGTCCTTTTTCACACTCCTCCTCCAACGCTTCTAATAATGCACAAGCTCTACACCATGTTTTACAAGCCCACAACAGTGTCAGAGTACTGCTCAAGGCAACTGTCACAAGCAGTAGCACTCTTTTAGGTGATCCCTTTAGATAAAGTAAGGAGGAGGATATTGCAGCTGGCTGATGTTTAAGATTAATCCAATTTTTAAGGTAAGGAAGAGCTCAGGTTGTAGACTGCAATCACCAAAACACATTGATTTTTCAAAAAATATACAGTAATGCAAAATTCTGCAATCCAGTGGCATCTGCAGCTCTTGGAGATCTCAGTTATCACCTGCTGAATTTTCACAGACATACCTGCCCTTGCATGGTCTTCAGGAAACATGGCAAAATCCATAGAGCTGAGATCAGATCTCAGGATCTGAGTCTCTTGCAAAACAAGTCATGCTGCAGGTTGAATACTCTCCCCATAGTCTACCTGTGTGGAAAATCTATACCTTTCCTTTAATAAGAGGACTATGAGAAAACCAACAAAAAAGCTATTTTCTCCTTTCAGTTCTACAGCCAAAAATAAGAATGTTTCCCGCTGAACTGAAAATAGCTAAGGACACATCCTGCTCTGTTTTAACTCTCAGACGTTGCAAACCATTCAAAACCTCCCTGATAAGACTACTCAAATGCAAGGGGTATTATGGTTTCAGCTGACTGTGTGAATGAAAATAAGCATGAAAAACTAACTTAATAAAACCGCTACACCTCTAATTGTCTTAACAATAGGTGAGTAAATGTTAGGAAAACCTACAAAATTCAGCCCGGTGCAGAAAGCCTATGCCAAAATCCGGCAATGGCAAAAGCCCTAGAGATGTGGTTTCGGTACACTACACGATCTTCCACAGTCCCTCTGCTCTTGAAGGGATTTTCACCTTGCTTGAACTTTGTAAAAAATGTGTATAAAGCAGCAAAGAAGAATATTTGAGATGAGAAAAGCAACCATGTTACGATTAAATATGTATGGTAATGCCAGTGCTTCTTGTGGAAGTGAACAAGAAAAGCAGCTGGCTATTAAGGCAAGTAACACAAGACAAGGCATCCACCTCTCTGTGGACTTCTAATATTGTAAGGACGGTTTCCAAGGAGAAAGCTAGTATCACTATAATACTTATTTTTTCCAGTGAAATATATATGCTTTTGCAGAACAGGACTCACTTCTGAAGCTGTACCAACAAGTAAATTATTCATAACAGACAAGATAAAAGACAGAACATTTCACAGAGTAAAACATTTAGACCCCCCCTAGCTCCGAGAGTGTGATCATACTCACACTAACTGGGCATACTGGGAATCAAAATGAACCTAAATTAAGTGCTGCAAACTATGCATATAAAAGACATAAAGTTGATAAAAAAGAGAGCTCTCCTGTACCTACATTTCATCTTTCATGTTGAACTAGTTCAAACAGATTGAGCAAAGATGCAATTAATCAGTGCTCTTACATTGTGCTACTTATCAATATGTGAGTGTAAAACTGCTTAAAGGGCTGCTGCTAAATGTATCAATATTCAATTAAATAATGTTAGTAGAGCCATTAAAAGAGAATTAACAAGGGTTTACATAGGAAGTATCTCTGTCTGACATTGGGCAGCTCTTTAAACATTTTCTAAAGAAATACTGTAAAAAGCTATTAAAATATTTATGCAATGCTTGCATTAGTTCTGTTTAATGGGCAGAGCAGCAATAGTATCAGCAGTTTAAAATGCCTCGCTTCTCAGCACCACATGATTATCCACCAGTTAGAAGAGATAAATAAACTCCCAGTTCTAGAATTTTAATGCTTTTCATAAGAAAGAAAAGATCTTCAAATCCCTCATTAATGCTCATAGCCTCACCAAGATGGGATGCTTCCAACGATTTGCTGGGAAACTAATATTAGAGCATGCTGCAGCAGGAACCTGGGCTGGAGCTTGACACCAGGGCTCTCGCCTGCGGCTCCGCAGCTCAGGTAGCCCCAGAGGAAACTTGGGTCTCGCCCCAAATCTTTGTTCATTGTCAACTCAGGCCTCGCAGGCAAACCCTTCCCGGAGAGCTTAGAAAGCAGGGAAGATTATTTCATTCAAAGAGATTGTGCTGGTGCAGCAGTTCTGGGGTTTGTTGCTGCTCCTCCATTACCGAGTAACAAAAAGCCTCCTAGGACTTGTTAAATTAGCCAATGTAATGAAGTCCAATTCTGGTATTTGCACGGGGACTGGAAAAGATTTCATGTTTCCATGTACATAAACAAAACCTGGCTCAGCACACCGGGGACTTCAGAGGTTTGTAAAATATAAAAGACATTCACATTAATCTGTTAAACAATTCATTCTCTACCCTGCCCTTTCCTACTAAGTGAATTCATTACTTATTAAAACTATATACTTGCTGCTGGCCCTTCTGCTGCCAGTGACTCGCTGCCGGACCCCAACGCCTTGGGGCTCACTGGTGGGGGCAGCGGTGCTGCCCCTGGGGCACGTCCAGCGGCGGGGGGAAGGAGAAGGCGCTGCGCCGGCGGCACAAGCGCTGGCAGAAAATGGAAGATGCAGGTATACCTCTTCCTATTGTTACGAGGGTCCATAACAATGTCAGTCTTGCTGTAGCAAGAAGGCCAGAAAGTCATTGGGACTGCATCACAGATCTGAATTATATTATTAGGAGGTGTGGAAATGAAACAAATCAATTCACCCCCCAGAAAACAAAGAATAAAGCAGTTCCTCTGATGCTGCCTAGACAATGGTAAGTATTTTTCTTCCAGGAATTGCTAAGCTAAAAGAAAATGCTTGTTTCTTGCAGAACAGCTTGGGCAAACTTTGTCAAGATAAACCCGTGTTTACCTTCAGGCATCTGTGACTCCTCTCAAAGAACTGTAGCTTGCACTTTTTATGGATACTCCTCTAAATTTGTATAAAACCCCATTTTTTTTCTGAAAATAACAGCACTTATTATTTAAAAAGATCAAACAGGTGCTACTGAATAAAAATATCTTAACAAGAACTGTTTTGTTTTTTTTTTTAAAAAAAAAAAGATCATCATACCAAATCACTATACCTCTGAGTTTGAAGAAAGCCAAGTGCATGTCCTACTTAAGCATTATCCCTACAGTAGTTTGGAAACACATTAATTTGCCACAATTTACATCCACCAAATAAAGTGATGAAGACTTTTAAAGATGGTGCAACTCCTCTATGAACAAAGATTGTGCTACTCTTCAACCGAAATGCAAGTAAAAGTGAAACTAGTAGCTACTTGCTTACGATTGCTTTATTTTCAGAAGACACTAACACCTACCCACTTCTTTAACAAAACCAAAAAAACCTTCCTATCACATTTCCTCCTATCCTCCACAAATATTTTTGTTTCAGAAGCATTGATGTTACAATCATTGCCGTTTTTTACGCTACCTCAACACTATTGCCCAGCTAATAACGTGACATTATCTACTTTGTATTTGGGGTTTTTTTTGCTGTGTAAGTAGGGATAAGAGATATATTCTATTTTTCATTTCTTGTGTAGCATTCGAAATCCCTGCTGTTTCATAAATTAGGTTTTTATTTGTCCAACTAAAACCGCATAAGCTATCCAATGGGTCTGTGGAACAAGTTAAACTATTGTAGCTGCCACCAGTCCAATACAATCTCCAGCTAGACTAATTTCAAATCTAATCAAATTATGATACACCTAACAGGCACTAGCCAGTCCGTAATGGAAGATTTGCCCATTTTCCAGCCAAATGCAGTGGATTTGAACACTCTTATTTTCATTTTCAATCCTCTGCCAAGTTATCGTACAGTCATCTTTCATCCAGTGATTGTAAGAGTGTCTTTTTTAAAGCCCATATCCAGCCAGGGGACACATCTAATACAGGAAATGGTGTTGCACTGGACTTGACACGTACTGCGAGGAAACAAATGTGTACGTTGAATTTATGAGTCACCCCAATACATTTATTAAGCATTAAGTTGTGCTTTTACAACTGGTCTTCATCAAAGATATTTCATCTGTTAGCCAAAGCGTCATCTTTTCTAATGACTCATAATGAAGACTCATTCCATTTAGCTTGATTTTACTGGCTCATCAGCCTCTTGTTCTCAAGGGGCTAAGCTGTTCTTTTCAGCATGTTCAACCCACATATAAGTGGCCATTAACTATACTTTCTCATTATGTAAGAATCAGCTAATCAAGACTGACCAAGAAATAACTGATGTTGTGATAAAAGGAAGAGAGACATCTGCTTGGAATTATCTAGACCGCTGTTTCAAAACTGATAAGGCATTTACTGCCTTAGTATCAAATTATAACAAGAATAAATGATTCTGGGGGGCGGCGGGGAGAATGTGGAGTTCGCTTTACCTGTCACTTGGAAGGGGAAGAGATGGAGAGCACAAAGTGCAAGCAAGGACCTGTGTTGAGGAGAAAATGCAGAACCTGTCTGTAAACTGCATCAATACAAGTGACAGAGGGAAGCAGACAAAAATCCTAGGCTATATTTGAGGGACGGTATGTAATGTAGAGAAAACTATTATTTCCATGGTTTTCAGAGATGTAGTAAAGGCTAAGTTGTAAAAATATCTCTACTTCCATCTCCTAATTCCCATTCAGTTTTGGGGTTTTTTTTTCCTTTTTCTAACATCCAGAATAAAAATAGCATTCATATCTATCAAATTCCTTTCTCAGGTAAATAGGCAAACATTCCCCTGAAGTCAGAGTGGGCTGCATATATGTATTTCTGATTAAGTTTGACGAGGAAGCTTGCTTTAACTTATTTCTAAATGTCATATGCAACTTTTCTGAAGCCAAAAGTTTACTTATTTTGATCAGAGAGCAGGAGATAGATACATACTTCTTCCTCTTCTTCTTCCTTTTTATAGAAGAACTGTAATAAGATATGATCCTTTTATACATAAGCACTAGCAAAACACAAATACCAGAGTGCTAGTCAGATAAAATATGTAACATGATAGAGTCTGCATTGAAACTGAACCATAACTAGAGCTGTATCTGAACATAACTCTTTTTTTCCTTAGGGGAAAAAAGAGCATCAGATAGGGAGAGGACAGTGTGCTTTTACTGGACTAAACAACACTGAGAAAGTGCAAATATGTGGGTCAGATGAAGGAACAGGCAAGCTCTGCTCTCATCCCAAGAGGACTCGGGAAGCACAAATTGCCAAGAACAGTCCAATTTAGGGGGAGTATTACAGTGTACTCAAATTACCTTACTCATACAAAAAGCATACGTCTACATACAGCCAGGTACTCGATTTTTTTCATAGCTACATCAAATGAACAAGTAGCAGGTAGTAAGATAAAAGCACAGAAATAAATTGGACCAATTTCTTGAAGGAATCTGTCTGGATTACTGAGGCCAGACATCAAAGAGGGGGAAAAAAAGTGCCCTATTGCCAAGCTTATGTTTCCATATATGTATTTCCTCCACACTCAATTCTCTTCATATAGACTCTGCTTTTTGAATCATCCCTCTTGGCCGATATTGCAATACTTAGCGCTCATATGCTGCTTTTCATCTTCAAAATGTGAACAAATTAATCCTCAAGGCTCCGCTTGAAGGAAATTATATAAATAAATACCGTGAGCCCTATTTCCCAGCCAGGCAGCCGGCGGTGGGGAGGTGAGCTGACTTGGCCCGGGGCTAGCAGAGCTGGACGCGGCGCGAGCACCTCCCGCGCGCTCCCACCCCACCGCGCTTTGCAAGTGGGCATTTATTTCTTCGGCAGTGCTTTCTGCCATCCTCTGCAGTCCTGAGAAACTGCTCTGTCACTTGGACAGGAACTGACATTTTCTGGGAAGAGTCTCAAATTTAGCGTCCAGGAAAGTATCTGCTTCTCCTCTGAATCCAGCCCTATACAGAAGATTCTTGTCCTTAAGAAGTACCTTGCGTCTGGCTTTTTCTGTCTTTCTTTCTTCATTTCTTTTTTTTTTTCCTTCTTCTTTTTCGGTCTTTTTCTTTTCTTTTCCTTTTTTATTTAAAAAGGAAAACCTTCCATAAGTAGGTGCAGAGAAACAGCTGTTGCAGCAAGCAGCTCTGCAGACATGCCTGCTGCCTGAGTCACATACGCCTCTCTCAAAAAATGTAAAAGAAACCGTTACATCAGCGATGTTGAATCAGATCGTGCCCAAAGAAAGATCCAGGGATCATACTCTTCTCCTGTCGACGTGGGGCATTAATTTCTTCCTCCCACTGGCCCTCCTCTTTGCCCGTATTTTGTGAGACAGGAGGACCCAAATATTTCTAGAGAGGGGGTCTGTGCATATTGGCCACCTCACCTGCACCCCTGGCAGAACAGAAAAGCTTGAAATGCTGAAGGCTGCCCTACTTTGTCTACGGGAATTCATATACACCTGGAAATCTCTCTCAAAGGGGTTTTGAAAAAGGGCAAAAAAGAATGAAAAAGGAAAAGAGAAAAAAAGAAGAAAAAAGAAAGAAGGAAGAAAGAAAAAAGGAAAAAAGAGAGCCAAATTAGATCAAACTTTATGTGGAAGTTCCTGCTCTCGATTCCTGACTGGGATTTTTAAAGGAAACTAAGGTATGAACTCTTCGCGAGAACAGGATGACTAATTTCTCTTTAGCCCCTTAAAAAACCCTACACTCAGTTCTTCATAAATGTTTGTTCCTTTAAGGCTACAGGGATGTAAAACCATGTCCCAGGACCTCAAAATACAAATCACTTGGGGCAGAGTGTGGGGGGAAAAAAACCATCTGCTTGGACCTTCACATACCTAAATTCTGCGAGCACAGCATGGCAAAGCTGCCAAACCTTAGGATTTTACCATGACTGTGACAATATTATCAGGGTTTTTCTTTTTGTTTGTTTTTTGTTTTTTTTTTTTAAACTTATGACAGCGCAGAAGAGCTTGAAGATACGAATCTTAAATACCACAATGAAAGAGAAGGTTAAAAAGAACCTCAAATGCTTGCATTTTTTCAACTGCTGTGGGTTTTTTCCAGTTTGTACTGACACGGACATGTATTGCCAGGACATGGGACATCCTCCTCCCGCTGTTATCTCCTTTCTGATACATCCACCACCCAGCTAAAATCCTAGGAGTGCAAACTCAGGGGAGGGACGATAACCTGAAAGGATCACGATACAAACAGGTGCCAACAGCAGCAGCAATCTGACGTACAGATAGTCCACATATTAAAATATATGTGTTTTAGGGAAAATTTAAGGTGTACCTCTTCCTCGCAGATGTGCAGTTTGTGCTTTGGGGATGCACGTGCTGTGCCCAGCCCCGTGCCTGGCGGGGATGCGGATCAGGCTCCCGGTCAGGGATTATGAACAGAACTGAATTGTTCCTTTTGAATACTTCATTTCCACATGTAACATAAAATAATGGAGAATTCATCTGAGGAACTGTACTTCAGTGTACTCTGTATTTACCAACCCTCTAAAAATAAATACACGAAACAGTGAACACTATAAGCAAATTAAATAGCTGGCATCTTTCCCTATAGAATTTTATGAAGGCAACACTGTTCTTCTCTCTGCAAAGCCTTCAGGAGAAGTTGAGATCCTAGGAAGCCAGCATGTGCCAGCAAAATGCCACTAGATGCAAAAAGACAAATTCTAGAGACGCTGGACATGCTGTCACGTATTTGCTCTTATTCAAAGACATTGGACTGAGCACCCAAGGGAAAATATCTAATAGAAGATTCATTAAAAGCAGGTTCAGCCTCAATTTTGACTTGAAAACTCATTTACAGTCCTCCCTCTGTTTCTGAAGCCAGAAAGCAATATCCACAAATGTTTCTGAAAAGCAGGAGAATCCTCTCAGTTTTGGCCTGGTATCTTTACACGTATTGCGAAAAGGAGACCAAACATCCTGGGTAATGATGGGGCACATGATGATGCAAAGCAGAATTCAGTGCTTCCCCTTCGCTGCTATTGAAACGCTGCTCACCCTTGTGAGAAACAAACTAAAAAAACCTAACAAACAAAAGCAATCTGAAACCTGCCCAAGCAGCAGACGGCAGAAACATGTGAGGAACACCCAGGAGGGTTGTGAGCAAAGCCTGGGTCCAGCTGGATGCACCGCATTTCGCCTGCCAACCTGCAAAACGATGGCTGTGAGGCCACCGCTCCTCGGGCGCATGATGCTTCTGTGCCACGTGGGCCGGCATATGACTATCAGTGGGAGATTACAAGGTTTCCAGAAAGTTGTTTTTATCTCTTGCCTCTCCCCTAATTATTTATTTTACAGTCCTAGGTGATTACATTTTGCCTGCGTGTTCATTATCATCGCGATCGAGCTGACTCCAGCCCACCCGTGGGAGGGAGGGAGTGCACATTCCTATTGTCTTCTGATAGCCAGCTCTCCTCCCCAACCTCTCTGCTGAGCAATGTCCAAATGAAATGCTGAAAACCTCACATTCTGCAGTACAAAGGGAGATTAAAACACAGTTCTGAAAATTTAATATTCTACTGCTGCAATATATCTAGGGAGCGAAATCCAAAGCAGGCACTTCTTTATTAAATTTATTGCACCAGCAAGTATATTTCCCTCTCCATTACTGTTATATATTTAATTGGAAGGTACAGCTCTAGGGTTGCTCTGACTGACAGACACTGAACAAGTACCTGCCGTACCCATCGCACTAATTTTTTTGCATGTTATGTGAACAAGGTTTGTTGTTTGGCAGTACATACAGAAATGTTAAACTTCCCCATATCTCAGTTTTCCCATCTGAGAAAGGGGATCATTCCCCCGGTCCCTCACACACGCCAAGGCTGCAGGGCAAGGACAGAGCAGTACTGGCTCTCCTGACCCCGCGTACTCCCCCAGACCCGGGGCTTGGACTGTGAATAGGACACAGTCTTCTCTTCTCTGCAGGGGACTTGGCACAGCCCCATTGCCCCGCTGTTTTATGGGGCATGGGAAGAGAAGAAGCTTGACCGTCTTAGAGATTATGACATTCAACCACAATACGGTCTCCAGAATACAAATACCGGTCTTCTTATCCTCTCCACTTCCAGCATATTATATCAGTGTACGAATGTCTTCCCTCATTGTTCCTTTCTTTTGGTGTATTTATGTAAGGAGAGGAAAAACAGATCAAGAAAGCAGCAGTTTTTCCCCTAATGGAGCTGAATTCTTTCACTCCAACACACAGCTCCAAAATGACACAGCCAAAGGTAGCCCCAACCACACAACCTCGACTACCATTGCTAATACCAACCTGTGCTAATACTCACTCAATTGTAGAACAAATCTTGGTATCTCAATGCCCACACTAAATATGCCATCCTTATAGCACAAAGCTATAGCAAATACCTGTACCCTTAGAGTCACGAATTGATACCATCATTACTGTAGCTGTGGTAGCTGAACCTTCACATTTCGGCGCGGTGCAGACCATTTGACTGTTACCATTACAGAAGGGAAAAATGCTTACTTCAATTAAAGTGAAACCCTGATTATCAGCTCACACTGAAATGCTGCAGTACAGCTGCCAGCTCCAGCATTTGCAGATAAAACAGTCAGGGGTCACAGTTTTTTGGCTAAGTTACAGCAGAGAATTATAATAAGTGTATTCTGAGAGGTCCCCTTTCTCTGTTTGGTATTTGTTTGTTTAGATTTGTTTCCTCTATCTGTATTTCAAGCCACTGATTGTGTGTAAGCATGTCAATTCATTAACAAGTTTTTTCAGCTGTTTTCTTTGGTGCTAGAAATAGGTTGTTTCCCTGCTAAATTAATCCAGTTAGAACGTCATTTGCACATCAATCAGTGCTCCTATTCAGAAAGGTCAGGCAGAAAAGAAGAGAGAACTACTTCTTTTAACCAAAAAAGAATATGAAAGATTTCTGAAAACTAAAGCCTCACTGGAACAGGTCACATTAGTACTATGCATGAAGATGCCTATTGCCTGCTTTTCCGACCCAGGGAACACTGCTGGAACCTCCTCTGTCCCAGAGCTAAGCTTTGAAAGTGACCTCCAGTACTGGCCCATTACATCCCAATCCATCCCTGGTACTGTGTCTCCATGCAGAAGTGGTGAACATGCAAGGGGGACAGTCAGAGATGCTCTAAACTTCTGGAGATCTCTGGGATCCTGGGGGATTTAAAGGATAAGATGGAGACTTATACCATAGCCTGGAGTGGATTTTGCCTCCTGATAAAATAGAAGAATTTTTACTGAGGGAATAAAAGGCAGAAATCTAACCTCATATATTCCCTTTTTTATATCACCCTGTTAAAGGCTGTGTCATAAACCTGACAAAAAAGATCATAAAGTTACGGGGAAAGGAACAGTGAACTCCGCTTCTCTAAAATGCTCGAGCTTTTTCTTTCCATTTCCACGTTCCCCTGGACACTGCCGATGGCCCGTCAGCCACAACCACACTGATCGCACCCTCACTGCCCCTCTGCAAAGCTGGTCAACGAATTCCCACCAGAAGCAAACTGTCCAGGACGCACCTGCGATCCTGCCGATGCCGATGTCCTTGGGGCAAAGCCATAATACCTCCATACTTGCCCGCACATGCTGTCGACTTATCTCAGCTTTTTATCTTTATCTGCCATAGACTCAGGTATATACAGGAGTCAGCACTGAAAAAGCTCTCTAACATCTGTTCAAAGTTATATTTCTTTGACATTCATAATTATGACCTTTGTCAGCAAATCATTTAAGCATGAAATTAATTTTGAAAATAAGTAATTCCACTGACTTTACCTGCATTACTCACATGTTTAAAGTTAAAAGAACACTTAAGTACTTTGCTGTATACAGACCTATTTCTGACAGAGTGTAAAATGTTTCCAGTTGCAGAAAAACAGCCAGTAGTCACGTTCCGCTCCCCAACTCAGATGTAATCTTGCAGGGGTTTTGTTTCATTTACACAATACTAAGCCTACTTTCCTCTAAGACCCTCATGCTGAAATCAACTTTAAAGGAATTTGTATGTGCATACATTACTGTCCCTTGCACAACAGAAGTGCATCAGGATTATTGATGTAATGCACATCAGTACAGTCAGCTGCTCTGAAGGTTGGTTTATTTTGCAGCTGATCGATGATTTGCTGATTCTGGAAATCTCTCCATATGACAAGTGTTTCTAAAACAGTTAAGGTACTACAGAACTTAAGGTTCTCAAGAGTGCAATCATACTTTGCAACTAAATCATAGTAAGAAATGTACTTGCAACTTAAGCTCGTTAGCAGGTTTTCTACGATTGGCAAATTGAATTCACGGCCAATAATTTTGTTTTTGCAATTACGAATGCACAACGCTTGAAAATTAATCACTAAAGTATTTAATGAATATGTACAAAAGTAAATTTAACAGCTGGAAACCATAGAGAAGATTTTAAAACCTAGGCTGTGAAGTTAGGTACCAGTAACTCTTCCAGAACTAACTTATAACATCTTGCCCGATACATAGGAACACATCTTGCTGAGTCTCAATATCAGAAAACACCAAACTGACATTAAATATTTCCATAGATAACAGATGGTTTAACACATCAGTCCCCACTTGGGGTTGCCTAATGCATCTGAATCATGTTTTGAAATATAACTCAAGGTTTGGAAAATCTCTAAGGTTTTCAACAAATGGAGTTTAATGTCAAGACTACTCAAAGCAGCTGTTTCTACTAACCATGGAAAATTACATCCAGTTTTTTTTTGCATGACCCAATGCAGAAATTATGTAATTTAGGGGTCCCATCCACCTCCACCCCCACCATTCTCCAAGGAATAACATGCTTTACATGAAACTACAGTAAAAAAACAGCACACATATCAGAGCTTCATATGTGTTGTCACTTATTACTCAAGAAAAGATGTTTGTGTTTAGCGCTCTACTTCTACCTAAAGAATGCTGATTTAATGGCTACTCCAACACTCAGCATCAGGGCTTTCAAGATATTTGAGCTGCATATTTCATGCCAACATCAGGAAGATGGAGCAGGCTGGAGGAGCCAGGGTCTGTACGCACATCTGCTGGTCCTCTACGCAGCCTTGGAGACTCATGGGCAGGAGCTGCAGTGTGGAAGCATTGCTCCCTTCTCCAGGTATGTGATGACCTTCTCACGCCTCTGGAGTCCATAATCTACCTTAGGTCCAGTCTGGCCCACTGCCACCAGCCCTTATTCCCCATCCTCTGCTCTGCAGAAATGCATTCTCTCATTTCTCTCCTGGACATTATTTTTCACTCCACGAACCTGCAGGACCTCCTGGAAGCAGCAGCGTGTCCCTGCTGCTTGCTTCATGCCCCAAACACCTCACCTCTGCTGCCATTCGCCTCTCCATGCCAGTGACAACATGCCCAATGCCATCATTACAGGCAGAAGAAATGCAGCCACCAATTTCCACAGACAAGCACAGAGGCGTTGAGATTGTTTGCCCTGGGGAGCACAGACCAGTCGTGCAGACTGATGCACTGTGTTATTTACAGAAACGGGTAACAAATAGACCTACACACACCCCCACCGAAGCAACTTCTGCACGGACTTGCAACACTCAGACCATTATTTCTTTCAAAAATCGAAGTCAGTAATACAGGAGAAAAGGGAGAAATCATTCTGCAAAACTATGACCCACTTTTTCTGTGGTTTGGGGTCTATGAACTGCCTCATACGCTACAAATCCCAAACGCAGGCAAGGCTAATTGTAGCATTTTACAATACTACCTAGAAGCTCTTGCTAAGCTGAAGAACCTCATGTTGTTAACACCATACGCAACTCTTCTAGAATGCAAATCTTCTGGTGGACACCCCACCATAGAGATAGGTAACTAGAAAATAATCATTGACAAATACTGTATTTCTTAAGGAGCAGATCTCAACATCTCCAAACGTGGTTAGTCAGATGTTCATAGAGTTAATTTACCGTACTTTCATGTCCTACTTTTAAAAGAGGGGGAGATTGCATCTTACAATTTTCTAAATCTGATTTTATTACAGGTACAAGAGAGTTTGGTATGTTCAGCAAGGCCTGTATTAGCAGTTTTATGTTCTTTTAATCGCTGACATGGAATGTAAATAGTTTCCTCAATTGCTGCATACTTCCCATTCCTGAAGGAAGGCACGCCCTTTGACAAAGATTAAGAGAATGCAAAGTTAAATCCCTGTTTACTAAAGGAATTAAATCCTCCTCTAGTTACTGAAAAAGAGCAACCTATGCATGGGGGATCTACACACCCTTCGAGGATAGGAAATGAACAACTAAGGAGCATTAAAAATAACGTAAAGAAAGCTCAAGATTTGGGCCTGATGTTGAATAATAAAGTGAACTAGATTTTATCACAGCTGAGTAATGTTAGGGTTCATCCAAATGACTGGAAATAAAAAGCATTTTGCATTGTTTTACTACACAGGACTACAGGGGTGCCCCGTCGTTTTCCATTGAAGTTGTCCATCACCAGCCCGAGGCAGCATGTACCCGGCCTCCCTTGGACATTTGTTTTCACATGCACATTCTTTCCTCTTAACACATAAAGCTGCACCGCTTATGTCTATGGTCTCTCTATTACAGTAAAAAAAATAACCTCTGCTGCTTTTATTTCACAGCAGGGAAACCTACAGAACACATAGATCCTTGCTAACATTTACCAAAAGTTTTTCCTAGGCTGAGAGTGATCTTTGCTTTTGCTTTGACAAGCAGCACGTAGTTGTCCTGATCTGGATTCCCCCAATATATTCTTGAGAGGCTCTTAGAGGAAAAGCAGGTGAACCGTTGAGAAGGTAGACTAACACTTTGAAGACTTTGGTTCTGCTTGTCATGGACTTCCAGAGAAGTAACGTTATCTGTGTGGTTCTGTACCCCTTTGTGAAAAACTCTGCTGGGGTTCTGCCCATGGGACCATCTCTACAGCAGCCCCTGGTATCCCTCTCTGAAAGCTTAGGGACATGAGCGGGACTTGTCAAGAGCACATGGAAGAAGATGCAATATTTACAGCCCACAAACAAGGGCTCAAGCTCAGCTTTGGTCACGGGCCTCGTGAACAGTACAAACATCCCATCATCAGCCCCTTGCCACCAAACCCAGAGAGCTCCCGTGTAAAAGTCCAGCAGGGGTTAAGCCCCAATGCTTGACCCATCTGCCCTGAGCAGATGCCGATGGCCACTGCACGGAGGCAACCATGGTCGCAGGCAGTGTCAGGAGGGATGAGTCCTCCATAAAAGTTCCAAAGACTGCAGGATAAAAAGACTGTAGATAAAAGGGCTTACCACAGGAAAGGAGGACAAACCAAATCAAATAAAAATAATGATCAACAGGAAAACACCAACAGGCAACATGTCCGTTTTCAGTCCCACATAAATGCAGATGACCAAAGAGATTCTTGCTCTACAAGCAGTGGGCAAACACACACAATCTAAACTGGAACAAAACTCTCTTGTTAGGGGCCTGTTCTGTAAGGGACCGCTAGCAAATTTGGACCCAGGATACTTTTAAACCATCAATTTTAAAATTATAACCCTTCTTTGAGAACCTCCAGTACAAAGTGAACATGCAACAAGGGTACTTACTCGTTCCTCTCCAGATTGATGACTAGATGTTTACTTTCAGCTTGTATTACAAACTGCAGCAGTGCCGGGTGATTCTGAAAAAGGAAAACAGAGTTGGCTGAGTCCAAACCCAGAGCCCATCTGGGCCCTGCTTGGGAGGAGCAAGCAGCTACAAAGAGAAGTGTTTGTGGTGTAGCAGCTCTTTAGCTGCAGCTCAGTGCGAGCAAAGCACGGCGCTGTAGGGTTTCACACCCGGGTCTTCAAGACACTCTGGTGTGCCCTTAAGCAATTGAATCACTTCCAACTTTGCACATCAGAGACCATCTTGCCTGGGAAGATGAGCACAGTGATGCAGTACACATCAGTTCTGGAAGATATCTGATACAGTTTTGAATTTTCTCTTTTTCCTCTCCATATAATAGCATAACTGCATTAAACACCAACAAAATCTCTTATTAATGCTCAATCTTGCCAGACTATTTTTTAAAATGGGGTACAAGTAATCAGGTTTGGGCTTTGCATGACCATTTTCAGTTTAAGAGATCCAGGTTCAAAGCCAGTAACTCCTGCACTAAGAGCAGACCTGCAGTGCAGTGATCACAGTCAGCAGGGTGGCTCTACCAGAAATGCTTTTTCCTTTGAGGCTGAGTATGCTAAATATTCACATGTAGAAAACTGCACATGTGCTCTAAGACCATCAGGGAAACTATACATAAAGTAGAGTCATGCTGAACTATTTTTTTCCCTATAAACAGCTAAATATTTTAATATGTATTTTAAACTTTTCCTAAGAAATAATTAAGTTTTAGCTTAAAAAAAAAGAATTGGTGTTGGAGCAATTAGAAATATGGTCAAGAGTATTATCAAGCATCTCTGTGAGAATAATAGACAAAGTACTTGTACGTATACCAGTATTTAAGAGAATTTTCTAAACAAGACATCAACAGCAGAGCACACGGAAATCCCAGTTGCACTCCAGCAGGGACCAGGACATCTGGATTGCATTGTCAGCACCACCATGACTGCGTGCAATCTTCATATTGCCATTCCCCTGATTATAAAACAAGTTGCTTTTCATCTCCAGCACCGAAGGTAAATCCACTCTTTTTTTGGAAGCTGTGAAAGAGCCTGAGAAAGGTCTGGTGATCCATTCGGCCCCGGAGGCAGGAGGGAGTGGAGGCTCCAACACTTGTTTGCAGAAAGGGGCAGCGCACCTATACGGGCTCTTGAAACTGTGCTTCAAACGACAAAGCACAGCTTGCGATATGCTAGTTACTCTTAATCCAAAAGACTGAACTCACATATATTTTAAGACTGTTTACACTTAACTTACATTTCATTAAACAAACTTACTGGATTGCGAGACAGTATCTCTTTGTTTTGAAATTCCGACAGTAGCTCAATAAATCAGTTGTTCCTCTGTACACTCAATACGCTTTTCTGAAGATTTATGTCGGCCGATTGCAGTACTGAAGTAGGATCATTTTAGGGTTATAGTATTTAATCGATTTATTGAGAAATGTGTCTGAATTTGTGATTGCTACAGCGGTGCCTTGACGGAGCCCCGGCGGCGTGACAGTCAGAGCACCCCGCCCATCAAATGCAACGATTTTGAAATGATTTGGAAAATTGTAGATGTTTATTAAAAAGTGAAATTATGAGGAGGCTGTCGTAGACTAAACAAAATTGTGATTTTGTTGCAATAAAAAAGAGCTGACAACTCCCCAGTGCTCTCAGACATTATTAAGCACAGATTGGGACTGAGGTACCATTGCTTTCTTCTAAGTGTTCTGCCCCACTGCTCCTGCAAATTCAAACATGTTTTCCCTCTCCCCACGCAAAACAGCAACAATATTGAAATTCTGCATCTACATGAACTTTGCAGAAACTGGATCCCACTAGAATGTTAGATAAATGCTTCAGACTATCCTTCGCATTCAGCAAACACATGGGAGTCATTTATTGGCATGAATATTTAGAAGCACTGTTGATTACCACTTTAATATTAGTGCATTGGTTGCAAACCCCGTAAGATACACATACTACAGAGTTTTGAGAGAGTAAAATACAATTAATTATAATATAATGCAGTAAATAATTAAGATATTGCAGTAGCACAAATGGATTCTTTTCGGCTAAAGGCCCTCTGTTAAAATGTAAATTATAACTATGTTTATTCATGAGTTCACAGTGGTACTTATTTGACAGTCAATTGATGTTAGTAAGTTGTAAAGTCAAAAAAGCAGCTGCAGAATAAAACAGACTGTTACGAGACAAAAACATCTCTCAGAGAATTCCTAAAGCTGAAGTGTCTTATTATCGAGCACAATAATGTCCCAGTTAGGATGCTGGACTGCTTTGCATGAGACCCAGGTTCAGATTCTTGCTTTAGCATAGAATTTTCTTTCAAACAAATGGCTCATTTCCTTGTTTGGCATCTGGGAAAAGATGAAACGATATTTTTCCTCATTCTGACTGGCAGTCATAAGCATAAATACAGTAAAAATTACACACTGCTCAGGTGGTATGGTACGATTGGAAATACAGAAGCACTTAAAATGATACATTTCTAATGGGAAAGAAAACCAAATGTCATTCAGAAAGTGCCTTTTGGGGTTTTTCCTTTGTTTCCCCCCCCCCCCCTTTTTGAATGTATACACTTGTGAAATGAACTCAGATCTTTTACTTTACTTTTTTGCAGTGGTGGTGAAGTCTCCCCTAAAGTATTTGCACGGTTCTGCTGTAAGACCTTAAAAGCTCATTTTGAATCTCATGAAGCACCATAATGCTCTACCCCTAAATCAATATTTTTAAAACCGAGTTGCAAGATGAAATGGGAATTACTATAAATACAGGTATTAGATCGCTGTTTTATATTTTCTGTTTAGAATAATCGAAAAAAGCACGTTGTGAGGCCACATACTCTTCTGCTCAGAACATTTCAGAAAAAACCACTTGTTATAGGCCTTTCTTAAGAACCACAAAAAATAATTTCCATGCTGATGCCACAACTTATTCCCACATTGATCCCTTTAAAATTATCAAATGTGAAAGTAAAGTGAACCTTATGAGAGTAATGTTATTTAAACCACAATAAATAATTTTCTATGGTTCTACCTTCTTTTTTCTACACACTTATGTTTTGTAGTTCTTTCTACTCTTAAATTACAATTTACTGCTTTCTTTTTGGCAATGCTTTTTGTGGCGTAAGAGAAGATTTCAGCAATGTACACAAACTGTTCCCTGATATCCTAAGAGGCAGAACTGACTTCAGGATGATTGAAGGAGTACTCTCCATAACTTTCCCCTCTTATTTAGAGGATTTACTTTCAAAATCTATGTCAAATTATAACAGCAGAAAAGGAAAAATACTTCCCCCAGTAATTTGCTCCTTGTTTGCTTGCTGAGATATGTTGGTTTGAATTGGCGCTAGTGAAACTTAATATTCTGAAGGAAATCTGTGAAACAATAAGTAAGGCCAAGCAAGAATTCTCTCTGATAAAGCAGATAAAAAAATTAATAAGGCACTACTTGAACAACTGGAAGCTGGTGAGACAGTAGTCTGCTTCTGAGTCAGGCAAGTTCTTGTGTTTTGTTACAAAGGAAAGAAAGTCAATCTGCAGTAGTAAAACTATTTTAACTAGCACATGTTTTTAAGTACTATTAAAGTTTTTGTCCCCTTTTAAATCACATTGAACTCCAGATCTTTATATAAAAAGAGAAAAGAAAGGATTGTTTGGGGATTAAGGGCTTCCCCTGTGAAGCTGGAGATGCTGTCGGGAGCCCAGCTCCACCATGGACCTGTGTCTTGGCTGGGACACCTGTGTTTCGTGGTGGGAAACGGCAAAACCCTCCACTTGAGCCAACCTGTTGCTCCTCAACCCTTTTTTGTGCTTCACTTACTTACCCTTTCCACTCCTTGCCTCCAATTTGCCTCTGCAAAATGGACATGGCAATAGTTTTCATCCTCCTGTCTTTGTCTGCTTAGCACATAAACTGATTTAAGGACATGCTGCCTAAAGACAGAGGTGAGTAAATAATAGGCAATTCTGGTGAAGGAATCAAGATATCAGAAGAACAGTGGCTTAAAAATAGCAATAACACTTTTTTTTCCTTCAGTTGCTCATGTTTTATCACGTCACCACGAATACCAAGACAGACTCTCAGTAGCAGATTTTGAACTTCTTACACTTTCAGGAACTACTTTCTTGTAACAATGATATGACAGCTAAAAAAAAAAAAAAAAAAAAAAAAAAATTTTATGCCTGAAATACTAGTAGCTGTCCATTTGGAGTAGATTTGTTCACCTTGGTGGGATGCCCGTTCTGGAATTTGAATACAAAGTAGTTGTCACTGAGCATATTTTTCTGCACAGTAATCTAGGAAAAAGTCTTAATCATTGCTGGATCATCTCGGCCTTTGGGCTGTGGAGTTGGCACGCACTGTGATACACTGCAGTGCTATGAGCTTTTCCCTTGATACTGACTGTTGAGATTGGGATAGAATACTTTGAGTCATTTCTTATTATATTTGAAGAGAGAGAAAACTGATGAAGTGGACAGTCCTAATGAATATGTCTTTACATCTTCCTTTCTATAAAAGATAAAGGATTTTATTGGATTAAGAAACATGAGTTAGACCAGCACATACAACTTTAAATAAAAATTATTCTAGCAATTATATGATAGAAATAAAAGGAAATGTCTAGAGACAAGGGAAAGAGTGTAAATAAACTCAAACCAGCAACATTGATTCATTTGGAATGAGAAATGCATTTTCAGCTGTATCAGATGTCCAAATCCAGTATTCAAGAATAGCGATCAGCACAAGAAATAGAACCAAAAGGGATGATTTTGCTTCTCTGGTTTCAAAGTTTTAAATTATATCCTAACATGGTAGACTGAAATAGGCAGGTTTGTTTGATCCAACAAAGTGGTTTCCAGTCCCTTCAGAGCTGCTATTAACTTCACTAAAGCCAACCTTGCAACAGGGCTGACTTTGCATGCACAGTCAAGTTGACCTACACCCACGAAGTGCCTGCCACATGTCAGGCCACAGATTGCAGGAACTGTCCTGACAGGTCACTGGTGGGACACTCCTAGTCTGAAATGGGTCAAAATGGGCAAGATGGTAGGGAAAAAAATAATTTTAAGGAGAACTATGGATTGCAATTAGTTGTGTGCAACAAGGCACCTGACATTCAACATGGACCAAAACTAAAAATGTAGCAAATACTCATAGAATGTCACATTGAATAATTAGTTGCCTGAGCTTTGGTTTGAAGTAAGAGAAATCACATCATCAGTGACAAGCACAGGAGAAGAGATTCTGGAAGCAACTCCAGCCTTGCACAAAGCTTGTCATCGCTGTACCAGACCATAGCAACAAAGTACAATTTCCCCATAGGATGCATAAAGAACATAATGCATAAAGAACATAAGAGATCCGTAAGAGATGCATAAAGAACACAAAAGATGAGTGCCATTTATTTTGACCAGCTACTGCAAAGCCAGCCTGGCTCTGATATGCATGCAGTCATGGATGGTAGCTTAACTCAGGGTTATACAAGGCAGTTGGATGCAGAAAATCAGTGTTTGTTTATGAAAAGACTGAGAGGAATAGTGAAAAGACATCTCCATAATGTGGAGAAACCAGAATATGCATCTGAAACTTGAGCATGTATTTAGAACAAAACTTAATACATAGCTCATCCATGCAGAAATTACCTACTCACAACTGGCCAAAGACCGCTAACAAGGACTATTGCCTTTTGGTTACCTGTTTTCCCGCAGCATTAACACACATCAAACCAGACGTGATGATGTGATAGTCAAAGTACTCTATCAGGGGATAATTCGGGAGTATTTTTTAATCCAGAGTCTTAAACTGTGCAAAAAGCACCAACAGTTACTCTAAGGATAAGACCCTATTTACTTTCTCCTCTATGCTCCTGAAAACAGATATTCCAACACAAAAAAAGTGAGGGTCATAAGTTTATGTTATCTCTTAAGCATAGCTCTGGAAATGAAGGACCTCTGAGATATATCAGATAGTTACATTCCACACAAATCTAGATGCTTTTTCTTGTATCTGAACAGCTAACATCAGGAATTAGAAATTGCATAACTGAGGGAAGAGCACATTATTTCCAGTAGGGATAAATTCTATGCCATTTTCTGCTGTCTATATGAAAATACCTTTTTTCCCCTTATATATCACACACTGACATTCTGTGTTGGTGCCTTCACAAGCTAAAAGGTATGTTTATAGGTATCAGATCTTTGGGCTGATACTACTTCTCTACTATCGGTAATACAGAAAGAGGGAAAAGCTGGGAAATCTGTAAGAAATAAAGCCACCTAGGGAGTCTTACCATGATAACTGGAATTCAATGCAACAAATGCAAGCTGTCTACAATGTATATACATTTAAGATAATAACAATCAGCAACGAATACTATAAATTGCATGCATTGCTTTTAAATCAATAAGTCTTTCTTCCTTTTCTTTTGGCTTTAGTTAAGAAGCGAACACAGGAGGCTATGTTTCTCGCAAACACCTCCAAAATCAAGTGATACTTCATGGGGACATGAAATGTATAAACATTTAATTCATATTGTTTTGCAAGTTCCTGAGGGCAGTGAATTCAGCTGTGCTTTCCTTACTGTCAAATGACAAGCGTGTATCCCTGTGGCTGTATATAATCATAGAATCATAGAATGGTTGGGGTTGGAAGGGGCCTTAAAGATCGTCTAGTCCCAACCCCCCTGCCATGGGCAGGGACACCTTCCACTAGACCAGGTTGCTCAAAGCCCTGTCCAACCTGGCCTTGAACACTTCCAGGGTTGGGGCATCCTCAGCTTCTGGGGGCAACCTGTTCCAGTGCCTCACCACCCTCATGGTGAAGAATTTCTTCCTAATACCTAATCTAAACCCACCCTCTTTCAGCTTAAAGCCATTACCCCTTGTCCTATCACTACATGCCCTTGTAAAAAGTCCCTCTCCAGATTCCTTGTAGGCCCCTTCAGGTACTGGAAGGCTGCTAGAAGGTCTCCCTGGAGCCTTCCCTTCTCCAGGCTGAACAACCCTATCTCAGCCTGTCTTCACAGGAGAGGTGCTCCAGCCCTCTGATCATCTTCATGGCCCTCTGGACTTGCTCCAAGAGGTCCATGTCCTTCTTATGTTGGGGGCCCCAGAGCTAAACACAGGACTCCAGGTGGGGTCTCACCAGAGCGGAGTAGAGGGGAGAATCCCCTCCCTCGACCTGCCGGTCACGCTTCTTTTGATGCAGCCCAGGATACAGTTGGCTTTCTGGGCTGCAAGTGTGCACTGCTGGCCCATGGTGAGCTTCTGGGCAACCAACACCCCAAGTCCTTCTCCTCAGGGCTGCTCTCAATCCATTCTCCGCCCAGGCTGTATTTGTGCTTGGGATTGCCCTGACCCATGTGCAGGATCTTGCACTTGACCTTGTTGAACTTCCTGAGGTTCCCATGGGCCCACCTCAAAGAGAACAGAGTGTTTTGCAGTTTGTTTTTTTTTTTTTAAGGGCGTAGCAAAGGATCACAGCCCCTTTACAAATTGGCTGAGCCACTCCAACAGTGCAGGAAACCAAAGAACTTCCAAATTTTTCCCAACTTTAAAACAAAGTGATTCTTTGAAAACAGAATGATCCTACTCTTCTCTTTCTTGCTGACTGTACAAATAGGTGCAAGGTTCTTCTATCTGGAAGGCATAATTTCTAATCTAATTTTTTTGTCTTCTTTTTTTTTTTAACCTTTTTCTTACCTCCTTGTATAGCAAAACATACTGCTGCTTGGAGGTAGTCAGGCTTTTCCACCCTCTTCTTTTCCTGCTTCCCACACTGCTGCCCACCACAAGACACAGCAGAAATCATCGTACGTGAGGTCCTCAAGCAGGGACAAAGCAAAGGCAGCAGCTCTTCTGCCCCTTCCCTGGCTTCCGTACGGGAATAGAAAACCACATCATGGAGCTCATGTGACATGCATAAAACAGGAGCAACAGGACAACCTTGGGAATGACCCAAATTCAGCAGACTTCTCTTCATAAGCTAAAAAGATTTTCCATTAAAATGTAAAAAAATAAATGTTTAGGTACACTGACTGTATACCACCAGCAGTCCCAGCCTCTGGCCATCATGTTATTTGGCAACATCTGCTGAAGCTCCTATGAATCCCTGTACAGGACTATTTAAACTAACAGTTCCTTGCTCACTGTTGGTCTCCCAAGCTCCCTATCCAGAGTTAAAAATTCAAGCAAATAACACTCAAGAAAGAGGAAACTGAGAAGTTAATTGTGCCAGACCAAAATCAATAAAACTACACAGCTCTAGCACACAGTTTCCTGGTTTCCATGCAGAAATACAAAGCTAATGACTACTCTGGGAAAGGGAAAGCATGCTTATGATTTAGCTACATCCTTTTTGTGAGGTATTCCTGATTTACATTTTTTTAAAATTAAAGAATAACCTGGCTAAAACATCTTCAAAATGTCATAACATTATGGACCAAATATTTCAGGAGCAAATCCAAAATAACTGGTTTGATGTTTTAAAGAAATCTGCATCTTCCGAAGCGGAGTTGTTATGCTATGAATTTATTTGGTGTCAGTAAAAAGTCAGGCGTGAAAGCTGAATTCAACATTTACGCCGTATTTTCATTATCAGGCACTGAAGTTGTACTAAGACATATTTATCTGCATTTGGCCAGCTAAACAGGGATTAACAGAAGATTCACAACTTTATACATTAAAAAAAGAAAAGTAAAATGTGTTCTTTCTTTCTTTTTAATTAAATTTAAGCAGAGCAAATAGGGCAGCCTTGGTTTTTAAAGCAACTATCCAATTATCTGCTGAATTATATTGGTTAAAAATAGGTCAAAATCAATACTCCCTTTTCAGGACAAACTTTGAAACAAAAATCTTTCAAAGATTCCTAAAAACAAGTTCGGAGAACAAACATAAGTGAATTATGAAAAAGGGGACTGGTGCTGCCAACACTTTGAAAGAGCCGATGGGGAGCGAGCTCGGCTATCCTCTGTTTCAGGATGTGGTTTGGGAGAAGGATGCGTGCTGTAACACAAACCAGCCAATGCGAGGTATTGAAGCCCTTCCTGTATCTTCGCAGCAGGATGGATGCAAACCAACATAAACCAGCATTCGGTGTGTATTTATTACACTTCTCTGCGTGCCTGATGACCTGCAAGGAGTCTGCTCCGCATCTGGGAGCGGGTGATTCGTTAGATTCACGAATCACAAAGGAAGGAAGAAGGGAAAATGCAGCAACATATGGTTTTGACTGAATGGAAATGACTGCCCCAAACTGCGAACGCAATTTTGTATTAAGAACAACTAATAAAAATAAGAAAAAAAAAAAGGATGCTTTTAGCCAGCTCTCTTTTATCGCAATCATCCCAAACAGACCCCCGCGTAAGGTGTGGCCTGTCAGCTATTTGAAGGACTATCTCCACAACGCTACCTCAGGCCACCAAATTTTGTCATTCAGGTACTGAACCGACTTCATGGAGCATTGGGCTTTCTACCCAGACCATCAGCACGACCGGTAGGCTCTCAGCTTGGCAGCAGGTCAAGAGCCGCAGTGCTTTTTAATGGGAGTCTGATGGAGGGGTGTGTTGTTTGCTATCACAACCCGCTCCCTAAACGGCCGGAAAGGCCGTGCCCTGCCTGTCCTCTGACGCACCGCGACCTCGCCGAAGAGGTCGGGCAGGAGGTTGATCGCAGCTATGCAGATTTTAGCTTTTGGAAAGGTCTGCAAATATAAAGGTCTTTTTAATAGTAAAAAAAGGCTTGTTGAAGAGCCTGGTTAAAAAACGTATCCTCCCCTACATTGTTTTTCTTTCCTGTGCTGCCCCAAAAGGTTAAAATAGAAATACCCACAGCCCCACGCTCCCTGGGGGAGCATCTGCATGGCCTTATATTCAGAAAAGGCAACTAGATACCACACAGCCTTGGGGGTCCGAGAAGCACGTGGCAGCTCATCCTCCCGGTACCTGCTGCGCTATCAGGTCTGTTCATGGCAGCCTTTTGCTATCACCCCTGGACGATGATGGGTCAACTCTGTTAGAGGGATGTTTAGCACCTGAAAAGTTCAGGGCCAACATCAGAAATTTTTCCCTGACTCAAAAATGGACTAAAACCTGGCACAGGAATGAAATAATCTGGAATTTGCTCAAAGTAAACCCATAGTCATTACACAGTATTTACACTGTATGTACAAATCACAACTGTTCATTTTGGTATCAAACAGATGGGAGCAAAAAGTACCTCATTGTTGGAATGTGTTATGTGCTGCTTAAACAATGCTTCGTGGAAGGCTGTGCAAAGAAAACAAACATGTCTGTTCTGTAGTAAAGTGTTACAAAACAAAACTTAATAGAGCTGGCAGCTAGGAAGCAATTGCAGTGGGCCTGGGTAGTCTTAGTTATTGAACAGAACTCGTTGCAGACGGTCCTTTGCGATTCGGGTAATTATAATGGGAATGAACAGCTGTTGATATCTGACAATTTAAAATGTACGTGAACTTCTTTGAGGACTATGCCATGTAAATTTAGTAGATCCCATTTGGGTTTAAAACTATGCATAGCTTTAAAAGTAAAATTCCTCCTCTTTGGAAGGACACTGGGGACTGTGACCTCGTTTAGAAAGTTTGATTACATTATACTCTTCCAATGCACTCACAAAATCAAGGTCAAGCATGGACCGTACATCAACTAGCTACCCACTGTCAGTATATTTTATGAACGTTACTCCCTTTCTCCTGCCATACTTTGTCAGTATTCCCACCTAATAGCTCTACATTTTACTACCCACACATCCACCATGTTTTATCACAGCCTCAGCTGAACATCAAACCTGACCTTCTTTAGAAACATCTCTTCTCTCCTTCTATGCACGTCATTATTGCAACATATATTTGTGGGGAACCCACAATGTGCTGTGTACCGTGGGGAGTAAGAATTACAATGCTAATTCCTTCTAAGTTCTCAATGATAAGAAATGACACGTCCTCCAGATTATATCTGGAAACGTTCTCCACAGTGGGAGTTGTCTGGCATGCTGAGGAGGGCACAAGCAGATGAGCTCCATCTATTACGCATGGGGACTGTATGCATGATGTATACGTGTATGCTGGGGAAGCAGGAGATCAAGACAGCTGTGTTTCAGGGTCAATAGCAAATGAAGTCCATTCTGAATCGTGCCCGTTACCGATGTTATTTGAGCCGCCTGCCCACTCCTTACATCCCTCCAGGGCCACCTGCATCCTCAGAGTCTCTTGCGACTGCAACAGTCCCAGGATGGAGATTTCTCCATATCCACACAGAAGGGATACAAAGCCATTGAAGAGCAAAACCAAAACCCACAACCACCACCCTCTCAATATTTCTATGGTTCAGCTAACTAACATGGAAAGAAAGAATGCAAAATACAGTAGTAACTGTGTCCACTGAGAAGGAAACTGAGATGGCCACCCATTTCACTGCACTGAAAGTCAACTCAGAACGCTTCAAGAAACCCCATAAATTATTCTATCACTGAAAGAGGATTTCAGATGCTTTTTGTCTCCCGTCAATACAAATCTGGCTGGGCTCAGTAAGTTATATTAAATGCACATGTATCTCCTTCAAGCTACATTTCATGCTCTCCAAACATCTTTCTCTAAATTAGATCCTTTCATATTTCTTGAAAAGCTCAGTTCTCAATTAGGAAAGAGTTCTGATTTTCCATTTTCATTAATTCATTTGATTTCAAGATTTTGAAGCCAGAATAATTGCAACTAAATGAAACTTACTGAAAGGCAAAAAGATACAATCAGTTTCAGACAATGAGAAATTTCAGATTTTTTTTAATGTAAGTAAAGGGTAGGTCTGAATGTCCTGGCTAAACTGAGTCCTTGACAATGCAACAATCTCCAGAGAAGCAATGATATATGGTTTGCTTCTCTGAATGAACTCGGAGGGTTGGCTAGATTAATGCTTAAATCACTTAATTATTTGGCTTAATTCACATGCTGTTCTTCACTTTCAGATCCCTCCCCTCCCGCTCCCCTCCAATCACACTGCTCCACTGCACCAGGTCTGTGCCAAGATCCCTGAGCTCAGACTTCATTCTCTCTAAACATCTTTTCATATTATGTGGCTCAGATTAAATCTTCTTCGCTAATTTGTTATTGCAATCACAGATGTGCTTCTGGATTCAAGTTGCCTTTTGCATCACAAATACTGGAATGCAAACCAGAAGTGAGGAGTTGGTATCTAATTTCCACTCTTTCAAACTGTGATTTGTCTCTGATGATCTTTTGAAGATGACGAATGAGTTATACACAGATAAAATATTAATATTTTAATATTAATGGCAGGGGAGATTTCACCCCAGTCTTGGGCTACTCAAGATAACTTGACAAACTTTCCAAAGATGTACTTCCAAGACACATGAATCATTTTTATATCCTGGAATGTGCCCTAAGAGAAAGAAGGATCTGAAGATTTCCTAGTAAAGCAAATGATACTGCAAACCTGTGGGCAGCATCTCACATTTTTCTACTTAATTAGAAAGAGACTTTACTTACAGATACCACATCTATACATTTACATTCTCATAGAGAATAAATGACACAAAGTAGTGTGGAAAGCTCAGAAAACTGACCTAAGAAAGTACTCCCTAGAATAAAAACATATGTTTTATTCTGAGTGATACCCAGAGATTTAAGGTATTAATGACCAGCCTGTTTCTTGCCATAAAGGCAAAGACAAAACACAGATGAAAATGCCGTTACCATTAATATAGACACAAAAAACTGTAAGAAAAATGTATCTATTAATTACAAAATACATTTAAAAAGGTATCTAACTAGATTATAGAAGGCCAATATGCATCTAATTCCTCCTGTACATCATTTGCTTAAGTGGTTGCAATTGCTAACTGAGCTTATAGAAAATCTGTTTCATTTCTTATTCCTCGTAAGTTCAAGAAGAATAAGCTATAAAATGACGTTTCTAGAACAAGCTCTCTCATGACATGGTAGATAAACTTGTGGGTCTAAAAAATAACCCCTGTATTGAGGTTAAATAAATTGGTATTAAAGCTCAGCAAAGATCTGCTTTACACTAAATCATCTAGAAGTAGCACACCCTTTCTCCATTGAAGGGCATGAGGTAAATAACTGAAGAGGAGGTAAAAACAGATAATCAATTATTTCAGTTGGCTTCAGGGTTAGTGCTGAAATTTTCAGCCCCTTAGAGAAAAAGCAAAAATCAATATAGCACAGTATTCTGAGATAACAAAGAAAGAAACATCTCAAAGGCATTTGCAACATGTGATAAAAGTAGAAAGCAAAGTCCGCTGTCACCTTCAGCTGCCCTACCACACAGTGTAAATGAACAACAATATTCCTGTGTCTTTGCTGAACTGACTGCACAGGGTTAGAAAGCTGAAAAATGAAAATTCTGCAGAAGGCTCGTAAAACCTTTCAATTGCCCAACCTCAGTCTCACGGACCAATGCAGCAAAACAGAACGAGCGAGAATCTTTTTTGGTTCAGCCAGTGGATGCCGGAGTCAAATACAGACAGGGACTCTGGGAAAACAGACCTGACGGTAGCTTTGAAGTTATGGAAGAAAGCAGCAGTCGCTCCTGCGGCTAAAAGATGAGAAGCAAGTGGAGTTATATGCTGCAAACTCTATTTTAATTGTTCTTTATGTAACCAGACCTCTTTCCATGATCTGCCTGTGCCAAACCCAAGCTAACAGAGCACCCCATCATGGGAGAAGACTTTCTATCTGCCTTTCTGGACAGCTTTCAGTTGCCTTTACCTGAACATATCAGTCAAGCATGTATTTACAATGTTTCCCTCTCCTCTTGTCACTCCGTTATTTGTATGAGTCCTGCTCTATTTTGCCTGCCTTCCCCAATACTAGAAGCCGGTGAATTAGCACAGGTAAGAGAGAATAATAAAGAATTTCTGAGACAAGTCTATTTTATACAGTTTTGCCTCAGCAAATGCAGTAAAGCTCTGGCAACACACTGATTTAAATGTTGGTGGCAGTCTCAAATTCTCTGTTTCTTATTTCCGTTTCAGCGAGTTTTTGTCCCCCAGGATTAAACGCCAGTGGAAATTTAAATACAACAGTTTCCCAAGGGATGGCCTATGATGCAAAGAGTATTTAGGTATTTGCACTAGATGAATTGTGTGCCATATGCTGTCGCATTTCCATCAGCTTTGGAGATTTATTGTCTTCTGAGGGAAAATTCTCACTTTTAGACACAGAAGAACCTCCCTTTTAGACCTAGAACTACAAACCAACTATCCTTGGTACCAAAAAAAAAAAAAAGGAAAGATAAAATGAAAACAGAATAATCATATTTTCCAGCTTAGCATTGGGAAGAGTTGGTAACCACAAAAGAGATATATTACTGAGGAGCACTGAGCGAAAAAATCTGTTGAACACCTGAAAATTTCTAACAATAGGCCAACCACAGCATTATCTGCTCCAAACACGCCATGCTCTGCATCCCGTCTACTTCCTTCATGGCTACGGACACAAAACTGCAGAAAAGATACTGGAAGGGAAAAAAAAAAGACTCACAACCAGCTCTGGACTGAAGATGTTTTCATTCAGATGATCCTTCCAAGAAAACCAAACCCAAACCCATCACCATGTCTCTGTTCACTGCTAATTAAAAATAAGACAGCTCTGCAACACAGCCCGTGTGATCTACCAGGACTTTACAACCCGAACGTCCCAGAATCTGTTTTGAATTACTTCATGCTTATTGTAAACAGTTGAAATTGTCATCTCAGGATTTGGTCTATTTATGATGCACTGCAGTTAAATCCTCGCCTCCCTTCCCCCTTCCTGAAAATCTTTTGAAGCTCTGATGCTTCTCAGAGTAACAGATGACACAGATATGAGTCTGCTGCTGCCACCCAACATTGTTTATGGCATTATACTCCCAGAAAGCCATCGAAGGGCCTCTGGTGAAGCCTGATTGTTTCTGTGTAAGAAGTTTTCCATAAAATCCAGAAAGATATACAAAAGAGACTTCACCCAGCTTTCAAAAGATTAATCTCCCCATGCAAGTTTTGCTTACAGTGTTTTACAGCATATACTTTGAAAAGAGGCAATAAGGAAAGTGCTACTGCAGGACATAGTCAACAGTTCACATGGACACCGTATTTTTTCATAACCTGTCTCAGAATGGCTTATAAATCCCTTTCTTGAACCTCCAGAATTCCTCAAAGAAAGGATTTCCTCAGGCTGTCTACTACTGTTTTCTAAAACTATTTTGCATGTTCTATCGCTGCTGCAACCAAGCACCAATGAGGCAGAGATGTGCCACTATCTCCATTTACAAGCAACTACAGCATGGAGAAGCTAATTGATTTGTCCATAATTACAGAGGAACTCTACAGCACAACACAAAATTTAACAAGTCCTTCCAGAGCTGTAACTAATTCCTCCCTAAACCAAACCTCTTCAGGTTGTAAATACCCCAACTGCCATGGCATCCCGATCTGCCTCTGTGATTTCAGTGCCCATCCTTGACTTAATAATAAAATTTAAAAGAACAACTAAAGGGCTCAACTTCTGCTAGGGCATTTTCTCTTTGCCCAGTTGAGACAGGATTATAGTTAATGTTTTAGTTGTCTATGTATTATTTAGAGTCCGGTTCTAACTAATAATTAGAAGAGAAAGAAAAGCTATGGGGCGACGAAGTCTTCACCCTAGGCAAGAAAGAGAAGTGTTCCCTATGAAGTTTTAGGTATTTAAAAACTCAGGAAAATCCAAGTCTTATTCTGTGATTCTGTAGAGATGGCAAAAGTTTGCAAAGCAGGTTTTTATAAAGGAGAAAGAATGGTCTCCACTTCACATCAAATCATAGAAACTGTGGCTTATGGGACCTCAGAGGTTCCTGCCCCATGTCAGGATCAACTATACCTCTCTCATTAGCAGCTATTTCTCTGGTTTTTCTGAAAATCAAGTGCACTCTGAGACACTTCAAAGCTTCCCTTCCTCACTATATGCATGTAAATACATCCTTTTCTCATGATCTTCATTACTGAGCTCTTACTTGCTGCCTTGTAAGGCCATTCTTCTCCCTGCTAGATGGGGAGCATACCTAACAGTGACACAGAAACTAATTACTCCCTCTTACTTTCCTGCAGCCTTTTACATACTGGAAGATTTACCATGTCTCCGCCCAGCCTGTTCCTCTCTAGACTGACAGTCCCAGTTCTTTGGTCCTCACGGCGGGCCACGGTTTCAGACCTCCAACCATCCCCTGCACTCCTTCCTGTGTTCTCCCCAGGTGACCTATCGCTCTCATTTATTTTAATGGCTGTTCTCCTTCCCGGTAATTATTCAATGAGGATCTAGTATGAAACACAGTCTCCAGGGCTGCGGTCTCCTCTGAGATTCAATGCCTCAGTGGTCTGATCCACAGCCTCCCACCGACACTCATGAGTACTCCAACCACCACGTTATTAATGAACAGGTTTGCACCCCACTGTTGCTCTTAAGCCATTCAACATCCCTTTTTTTTTTTCCCCCAGAAAGCAAGAAGTCCAACCTTTCATTGAGGTATACACCTAAACTACTGAATTACCGCTTCTTTATAGCCCTTTTTTAACCAAAAAAAAAAAAAAAAAAGCCTTAATGCTACACCGTGGTGCATATCTAAATGAAATTCACAACATGAGTGTATGAAACTTTGCCTGTTAAAACATGACATATTTCACCAGACTTCTGGTTTTTGTACTCCTGAGTGGCATAAGTTAGCAGAATGCAAAGAGGAAGGCTTCTGGCAAGGTTCATTAGAGTCTCTATAAATAGCAAGTGTTTGCCAGATAAGGGTACCACTATGTTGTATCGCAAAGTGTCAACGAACACAGTATGTTTGGAGCAGGACTTTGAAGTGCAGGAGCAAGCCAGAGTCTTCTGGCAGGTTTAAAAGCATATGTAGTCTTTTTGGAAATTTTCATCCAGGCTGACATCAACATATAAATAGCGAAGGGCTCTGCAGGGGTTCCCCCTACTGTGCTAATTTCCTGAGATGACAAGGGAAGGAGCGTTTGAGAGCCGTATCACAAAGCTTAAAGGAGAAGTCTTGCTCACCAGAAGACTGAAGAGTTTCAGAGAGGAACTCAGATGGACAACTCATTGAGGTGCACAAGAAAAGAACATTTGAGGACTGAATAAATTGGTCACACTTAGACAAAGAATTAGGAAGAGCAAAGGTGCCACGTGCGTACTCATCCCCCGAGGGACTCCTGCGCAACTGACTCTGAACTGCCTTAGCTGCGGGATGCTGCATTACTCCCCCACACACCAGTTATTTGCTTTTCCATAGCGACTCGGTTTTTAAAGAAAACTAAGTTTCATGATACATTTGATAAAGAAGGTATTTCAACTGCCCCCCCAAAACAACTCAATCAAATTTTAGTTTGCAAATCAGAATTCACAGATAAGAATACCTTGCACACACAAACTTTACCTTAGGCTAAATACATGGGACAAGTTATTTCCTTTCCATATATCAAGGCTGTGACGGTGACATTGCATCAACAGACAAGATACAGCTCCCTAAAATTGAAGAAGCAAATCTGCACATTCTGAGAGATGCAGAGGAATCATTTTGTGGGATAGGTAAAGACAGCAATAAATTGCTATATGACTTTATTTTATGCTGAATAAATTTCTCCCTAGCTCACAGTAGACTGTCAGGTGCCAGAGCGCACACCAAAAGAACAAACAGATCATTAAAGTAATTTCACTGTTGCTCTTGATGAACTTTTGAAACTCTCACTGCTATGACAAGAAAATACAGGCATATAATACAAAAATATAGAATATAAAAATGTAAAACGGCACGGTGGCTGCTGAAAAAACAAAGCATTCTGTGGTATTTCCAAATCATTTGGCTTGATTGTGATAGCTAATGTGAGAATTCACATTCAGCTTAAGTAATATACCTTGGTGAGACACAGCTTTGTGTTTTACCAGTGAAATATTGATTCATCTTTCCCTGAGAAAGATAAAGATTTTGCTGGAAAAACAAACCAACGTTGCCTTTGAAGACTTCAAGCAGAGACTGGACTCTTTGTCTAAATTGTTTACTAAGAAGGCTGAGAAGATTTTTTTGATATTCCTGTGCAAAAAAAAAAAAAAAAATTCAATCTCTCTTTGTTACCTGCCCAAAATGATTAGAATTATAGAAAATATTGTTTGGCTCTAACAGACAACAATGGGGGAGCCCGACAAGACACTGATTTCATATACCTCAGCCAAAATGTCTGTAGCAGCTGATCCTGTTGCAATTTTTAAGCTCTTTAATGATGACACAGATAATATCCACACTTTCAGTGATTGAATACTGGTTTTATTTCTTTTACAATATGCTTTTTTTTTTCACTGCCTAGTCCTAAAATTAGAACTCTAGCTACACATAAGAAGTTCATGACATTGGCAAGTATGTTACAAGGACGCACTGATAAGCTCTCTGCTTCTAAATGTAATTCCTTCCTAATAACATGTCCTAGCAAAGCAGAAACATTGACAGGAATTTCACTCAATGATGTATATCTTCCCTCTCAACCACTTGATTTTATGATTTGATTTCAACGCACAATCTTGCTGTAACCTTATTCAGCCATTTTTTCCTCCCCTATAGTTGCAAAAATTTTCAAACCGCGATTTAAGAGCTGAGTCCTGAGACAAGGAAACAGAATATCTGTATGTATGTAGAGATAGAGATTATATAGATATAGATGGCAATATAGTTATCGATATACCTACTATATCGATATAGATGCAGATATACCCACTGGAAAATTCAGCAATGCAGTGGGGAGGCCTCAGGAATCTCGTTTAAAGAAATGGCTCAAATCTAGCTGTCATTCTCTCCATCTCAAACACACAGATTTGGAGAAATTGCTAAATACTAATTCTGTGAAGGCTGAAATTAGAGTCGATTTCAATTCTACACATAGCAACTTCTTTTTAAATTAGTTAATAAAAGGTGTACGGAAGTGTGTTAAAACTAATAAATTCAATTTTAAAAACAAATTGATCCTTGATGATTAAATTGCATCTTTGAGAGCAGGAAAAATGTACACACAAAAGTAAAATCCATAATACATTAAAATATTATTTCTCAAAATGTTCCTTAAAATAATGTGTTTTCACGTCAACTTTAATCTCCCTCTAAGAGAGATGATCGTGGTAAACTTGTACTGATTTATATGGCTCATCATACACTATAAAAATCTCAATTAATGTTCTCCATAGTATGTACAAGCTGCTTTTAAATTGCCTCCAAGATTGTAACAGTGAAAATCCTTGTACGCAGCATTGCAAATACTCCTCCTCTTTAATTCTTTGACAACTAAAATCTTGAAAATATTTGTTCCCATGTTCTGACAACACATGCGTGACTTATCCACACGTGCAAGACATCCCTTTTTCCCCCGGAACAGTGAATCCTTGCTCCCCAAAAGTTGTACAGCAAGAGTACAAATACGAATAACACTTTTAATCTGAAAAGGCCATTACGAAAATCAAATTGATGTCCCATGGCTTGGATTAAACTTTATTCCCATTTTATAGATGGAAAAGGGCAAGACAATAAAAGGGTAGATGTTTGACTGCACAAAGCAGATAATTTAGGTTTCCATCCTAAAAAAAAAAACCAACTGTTTCTACCCATATCTTAACTTTGCCCTCTGCGACTTGCAGTGTTCCCAGGCTCTTGATGCTTGGTCTCCATAGAGTAGCGGTTTCCTTTCCTCTCTCCCTCCTATGGGGATCCTGGGAAAGAACCATTTTGGTCCGGAGGGCTCCCACAGATTGCAGTTCAAACCAGTCCAGCCCTATTCCCTTTTTTCCTTTATAATCAACATACCATGGCAGTAAGCAATTCTGCACTAAACTTGCAATGAAAAAAGGAGGTCAGTATTGTGAAACATCTTTTTGTTGCCGTCAAAGCCTTTTACAACCAGAAATGCTAAAGTAATAAATAGAAACTCAATAAAGTATGACATATAGTACTTTATGTGTAATTATGGGCATTTAAATAGATTTTAATTTCTCTCTGTAGGGTGTACTTTTGGAGTTTGGTTTTGTTTTTTACATATGCCACTCACTTATTCACAGTAATTTACATGCCTCAGTGTATCTCAACAGCTACTTCACTAACAAACATGATATTTCTTGGCAATAAAAGGTTAAAATTCACTTTGCCCTCTGACTATAACAGAAATACCTTTGCAAGCTAATGACTGTAACAGGCTGGTCTGTTCCCGAATAAACATTCTAGGGATTTCCTGACGTGTTGTTTTGTTTTGTCTTTCCTTTTTTTTTTCCCCTTCTTTTTAATTGAGGGAAAAGAATTTGGAGGGCATATCCAGCTTAGATGCTATTTCGGTAAAAAATGTGTATATGTTGTCTTTCTATACACTTTTTGAACTGAAAAAATACATTTACACAGCTTCTGGATATTCATTTTATAGGAAAAAAATCTTTAAAGCTTATCCAACTCATCTCCCTCTGCCAGCTTTCCTTGCCAACTCTTTCTTAGTAATGCCAGTAAATGCCAAAAAAAGTCTGGTTTAAACAATGTTTCTGTCTGTTGAAACCAAGAGAAAGGCAGTTTCTCTTGGAGATACTCAAGTTAGGGATCCCACTTTTTCTTCTGCTGCTGAAAACGCACCCTGACCGTGTCAGCGTCGGCAGAAGGGAGTGTGCAACGTTAAAACCGTAACATGCTAGAAGTTGCTTTGAGGACAAAATTACACAGTTCCTCTTACTGGCTTTTCCCACAACAGATTCACTTCCAGAAACTCCCCTCCTTTGAAAAAGGCAGATTCAGCATCTGCCAAGGAAACGGTCCTTTTTGGGGCAGGGATACTACGGCTGTTTAGATTAACACATCGAAGAGCTTTTGTCTCATCGTCACTTGCCAGGAGTTGAAGCAGACCTCCTTCAGCAGCATTTCTTTTTCAGTACAAGATGTACTTAATGTGAAAACATCTAGGGAAAGATGATGGAATGGGTGAAACTAAAGTAAATAATGTCATCTGAGAGACACCAGTGTAGGATTTCATCCAAGATTGCTGCCCGAAGGAGCCTGCCATCTCCAACACTCACACAAATGAAGTGTGCCGGAAAATAGCATCCACCAGTGTGCAAAAATTAGGCGTCTCAATGAAGACCTGATCCCCCTCTAGCTAGGCAGCAGCTTTGACTAAAAACGTTTAAATGGCCTCAGATAACAAATACAATTCTCCTGCATATTAAAATTATCTATAGGCTTCACTTTAAACACACAACGTAAAATGCTGCCACCTCAGAAGGAGGCAAATCACTCCAGACAGTGACGACTGGCTGGGAAGGGTTTGGCAGGTTCCCCCCAAAAAGACCATTTTTGTGCAGGACTGCTGAAGTGCTCCTCAAAGGATGCAGTCAGTGGAGAGAGAAGGAGCAAACAAGGAGACGAACCCTGCCAAGAAACTGCCCAGTAGCTCCTGATGGAGGGAGATGGCCAGAAGAGGAAGGGAGAACAAGTTGAATCACAGATTCATAGAATCACTAAGGTTGGAAAAGACCTGTAAGATCATCAAGTCCAACCATCAACCAACCCCACCATGCCCACTAAACCATGTCCCACAATGCCACGTCCACACGTTCCTTGAACACCTCCAGGGATGGTGACTCCACCACCTCCCTGGGCAGCCTGTCCCAGTGCTTCACCACTCTCTCAGGAAAGAAATTTCCATAAAGTTCATGCAGCAGAAGCAAAATAAAGTTGATTCTAAGGTGGGAGACACAGCAAGGGCAAAGGAATGAAGGCAGGACCTAAGAGCACTTCATACCCTGCAAGTGATTCAAACTTCCGAGGAAACAACATATTAGCAGCCTGGGGCTTGGGGCAGAGGATGAGAAGTCAGAGCTGGAGATCTAAATGGAGCTGAAGGCATTCTGCTTTGCTGAGGAGCAAGGAGAGGCCACAAGACCCCTCCTTGGACTCAGTGGCCCTGTCAAAGCGCCCGTGTGTGTCTAACTGCTCTATCGGGGTGAGCAAACACATACTTCAGTGCAGCCAGTATCACTAGCAGATTTATTGTTACACTGACCAGAAATATATCCCAAGCAGATCCTTGCAGGACAGGGATGAGATCAAGTCCAGAAAAACGCCTGCAGGCTCTGGCAGTGCTCCCACCACACACGCGCATCATGCAAATGGAAATGCATCGCACAAATTATCACCAAATGCATTTCGCCTCCAGTCTCACTAAGCTTCATCACTCCGCCGTATCTACAATGCTGTAAATTGCAATCGTTTTGTTAAATTAAGCTTCGAAAGTTCAATTATACTTTAAAAGTGTGTCCCTGAGGAAAGGCAGCACACCAAAGGGACACACAATTTCCTCAAGATAGAAACTGAACGCAAACTTTCTGCTACGATATCAAAATGATACAGATCATTTTTACCTCATCTACACAAGCCTTTCAAAAACATTTGGCAGATTTTTTGGCAGTCATTTTCTTTCTAGAAAAATAGTGACACTTTGAAATCCTTTTATTGTCAAGACATTGCTACTGCATTTAAAAAAGGCTTATTATCAATTCTAATTATTTTTTTCTTATCAAGCTTTAAACTGCATACAACCCTCTATGATTTCTCATTAAAATCCTGAGAAATGAGAAATATTCTTATAGAAGAGGTAAATCAACTGGGGCTTGAGTAAATCTCATTGAAATAGAATTACATTTCAACAACAAAGGCATCAGGCTTGTTAACAATAGGACTCAGTGGATCGACCAGCTAAATTTACCTCTTCATCCCTAAAATATACACTGAGTAGAATCCAATTTGCTATGGCTTCCTGAGATAAGGGTCTTCATCACAGCATATGTCAGCAGCTCTTAGTTTCCATGGTCTTCCCCCGCTCAGAGGACATTAGTCCCTGGAAAGGCCCCAAGTTCTTCTGCTGTCACCTGCAAGCTCTCAAACGACTCCTTGCAGGAGCTGAACACTCCATATACCAAGAGAATATGGTGGGAGAGAGCCTGCTGCAGGAATTGCATTGTGTTCGGTTTGACTCAAGGCAATCACAATAAGAATTAAGAACAAGGGAGATTCTCCTTTTGCCTGTAAAAAAATGATCACATGTTCATAGCTGGAAAGCAAAGTATTATTTTAATCCAACACTGAAATTCATACCTTACGCTCGCAAGATCTGTTGCAAGAGACATGAAATAGCCAAGTATAAGCTAAATTAATTCAATATGAAAATGCCTCAGTACAAGCACTTTACAAACCCAGCATAATGCTGCTTAATTGCAAGAACTTAGTTTTAGATTTTAATACCACGTTAAAGGGTTGCTAGCATTAACTGCATCATTAAGATTAAAATATTTTTTTCCATTTTATTACGGAAAGTATGATCTGTTTGTTTGGGTTTTTTTTTAAATACCAGTCTGAAAACTCATGTTAAAGAACATCACTTCAGCCCCATCACCTTACAGAGGAACATATGAATGGATTCCTCAAGCTCAAATCTGAGACACTACCTCATAGCTGGTGGGTCGCAGGCAGCAAATGCAACAAAGCACTTCTGCAGAGTATACAATCGCTGGCAGAGGGTGGTATGGGGAGACAGAGCTCGCCCAAGACTATTATATCACTGGCGATCTTTACTGGCCAAGTATGACAAAATTCCTCCCAACTGCTCAGCGTGATACAACCTCATGAAAGGGACTTTCACCCTATTGAGGGCTCCAAGATGCTAGGGGGGGAGTGCGTGTGTCTGGTGGATGGTTAATAAAAACTCTACTTCTGCCGTTTATTGAAATAGCAATCTCTCTCAATAATAGCTGCTATTTATATTGTGCATAAGCTATCGCACAAAACTTTACAAACTTAACACACTGTATCACTTAAGCTAAAAATGAAATGGACCGTTTTCTGGGATGAATCCCAATTGCTTAACACTTCCCAGTATGCCCAAGCGTTTCAGGCAGGAAATGAATGCTAGTATATCTAGTTGAAACTAGGGCACTGATTCAGTGCAGGCAGAGAAAAGAATTTCCCCTACTCAATCACCAACGCAAAGTTTTTATTGGTGGTCCCAGCTCCAGGAATTTCTCAAGCCTGTAGCTGCTGTGTGAGATCCAGCAAGTCCCTCGAACCAGGATGCACCTACCGACATTTCTAAAAAATGTCATAAATGAAATGATCAGATTGATCAACAGGTTAAACACGGGTACGGGGCTGGCTGAGAAGAAGGGAACGTGTTTTCCTCCGTGAGGACCTCCTCTTGCACAAGATAAGGTGAGAGGGAAGGCTTTAAGTTGCTTTTGCTCACCCAGGGAAGCAATCCAGCCCTACCAGCATAGTCACAGAAATTCAACCGAGTACCAGAGGAGGTGACACACTCCCTTTCGTAATAGCTTCCATGCAAGAATTATGCTACTTCTGAATTAAACAAATGCAGAAGAGTTATTAAATAATGGAGCATATTTGAACTAATTAGCCCTCATAGTGGCCCTACAAGGCAGGGGTATAGGTATCATAAAAAGCAAAAGAAGTAACAGATTGTTTACTAGGCTATTAAATTAATGACTACCAGGTTACTAATTAAAGGCTCAAGGAGCAGATCTCCCAGAGAATTTTATCGAGGATTAGTGCCGTTTCTCACACCGCTGAGGCTGGCTGTGCCAAGCTACATTCCCAGCTGATGACACAGCCTTAGCAGCATGCACAGCTCTGCCTCTTATATTCAATACTCGTGAGTCGTAAAAATATGGAGAGGACTATAAATTCTGTTTATGCCTCTCTCTCTTAAGATATGTAAAACAACTACGTAAAAGAGCTATGAAAGCTGTCCTCTCAGTCTTCAAAGACTTGTTTAAGCAGCACTGTATAATTCCCCTTAATACAATTGTCTGGAAGTCTAAACTTTGGTAATTATTTCAAATGAAAGAGAACAGCATGAGGCTCTGTTGAAGGGAATATAAACAATTATCACTTGCACGAAGGCTATGCCAGTTATGAAATAAACTTGAATGGGTTTGCTCTTGAAAACCCTGAGCACTAAATTAATTATCTGACATAGCAGGCCTCTCAGCTGTACTCCATGCATCAAACTCTATATTAGAGTCACGCAAGAACACCAAGAGGTGCAGCAAAGAGGGGAAATGCGAACTGGCACAGCGATCTTGTTAAATTGGGGTCTTTCTAATGGGTGCACCAATAACTTCATAATAATGCGGAAGCTGACGTGCGCCCTATAGCTCAGGATGATAGACTGCGCCTGTTCTGCCAGCGTGCAAGAGAAATGCAGTAATGCAAGAGCATAAAGATGGAATCAAATGGGCAGGGCTGATCCCTGCTTGGCAGCTTTGAATATGTCCTTGAACCTCCAGCATTATTGCTATGACTTTTTAACAAATTCAAAGTTATTTCTTGTTCCTTCCAACGATTTTTTTGTTTCAGTGGCAAAAATCCCTATTTCAGTAGGTGTTGAATTACAACCTTTACAGTGAAGGCATGAAGAAAATGAAAAAAGGTGAAAAGAACCAGTGTAACATCCAATACATTTGATAAATCTGGAGAATCATAAAGGTAACTAACAACTGTCAGAGCACATGATACTTTTACAGATAGTGGAGAATTTCACATTGAGATTGAAGTAATCAGTGTCCAGAATGACATACAGATAATCAAGATTCTGACGTTTGTTTATGAACGCAATCCATAACACAATACTTCACGAGTGAGGCAGGCAGAAATGCAAAAGCTACTTCTTTGCAAGCTCAATGAGATGCAATGCATGCTAAGCAGTAAAAAATGGTAATCTTCTGTCACTTTACATGCAGAATCTTTTGAGCTGTGACAAGCATACACTTAAAAACCAGAAGAAATATGGTCTAAGTATATATTTATAGCTGGCCTTCATCTTTATCTTTGCATTTCATTGCTAGAGTTTATATTCAAAGTATAACATAACACCCAGAAGAAAAAAAAGAGTGTTGCTACAAGAAAAGCAACTCTGTCTTCTCATCTTTCTTTTCTCCTTTTTTGAACACACTTTCTTAAGATTTTGATTTGCAAACCTGATTTATACCAGCCCAGCCGAAGGAAGAAAACTGATTCACACTAGCTCAGAATCTGGCCTTGAAAGCTTAAACTTGGTAAAGCAGTTCTAATGTTCTCTGAATCCATCCTCCCTTCCCCCAAGGGGAAACGGATTTCTGATTTATTTGGATTTAAAAGTCGTCGGTGTTGGAGTCATAGCTATTCTTCATCAGGGAACCCTCTTCCCATCCTCTCTGCCCGCTATGGGCATCTTTCTTTTCCTTCGCTTGTCTCTAACCCCAACAGCAACAGATCTGAATCTCCTGGTGTGTGGAAAGCCATCCAGCATCTGCCGCCACGTGAGAGGTCTAACTCTCTGCAAGGTGGGGGAGAGGCTGCTTTTCCAATATACTTTTTATATATTGAGGCCAGTGGCAGTACTTTAAAAAAGTCAGGTGAGATTCACTGTGATTCAAGTGGATTAAGGGTCTAATCCATTGACAGGTACATCGTATGCATCTACTTTCTCATAGTTAATTATTTTTAGGAGGTTATACAGCAAAATTTGCTCATTGTCCTCTATACATTACCCAAATTTAATGTTAAAAACCAAATTTCCTGCATCATTTGAAAGCAACCTGGACTGGCAACTTGCAAACTCAAAGCAACCTAAAGCATGTCAGGGCTTTCCAGCTCCTCACGTGGCTCTTCAGAAATCACACTCAGCTCCATGCTGCCTGGCTACAGCTCCTTCAATGCCTGCCCAGGTTCAGCTACATTCAAATTTGTCTTTATGAATGGCAATCGTAGCCTGACTGGAGCATACGCCTATGTATGGAGCAGTTTAATATTGCACTCAGATGGATACAGAGAGCAGAATTACAAAAGTACGTGCATAAACATCAAAAGATGCAAAGCATCACCCAGTAAGGAGAGTTGCACCTATGTTACTCGTATGCTTTTAGAAACCTCAGAGGGTTAAATCTTTCAAAGCACTTGATCAGCCTCATGATGATGTCTGAGTCCTTGCAGGTGCCGGCAATGGCATTATAGATCCTGCACAGCCAAGACTAGAGAAAAAACCCCAACCTGAGTGACAGATGCCATAATCTGAGGACTCTACGTTTACTTGCATAATTGATCAGATCATATATGCACAAAAATGCTTTCAATTTCCCAGAAGTTTAATGCATTTTGAGATCTGGACTAAACCCTGGATACAAAGCCAACTTCATTAATGAGTGTGGCACTCCGGGAGAATGAATGTCAGCTCAGGGCAGTGCCATGCTGGGATCCCCCCCAGCACTGCAGCCATTTCACGTCTGCCCTGGATGGTCTCTGGCAGGCAGCGTTTCCCCACAGTTACAACCTTTTAAGCATAGAAATGGAGCCAAGAAACCCTTAATGCCCATGTGAAACGCTTCCTGCCTAGCGCTTTTCTCTCCAAGAGAAGGCACGTGTTTCAGGCTCCGGTCTAACGCAACCGATATTACCTGACCTACAGCTCCTGTGATGCAGGGATCTGGCACACATTAACCAGCGTGTGTCCCTAACAGGGTGTGAGGATGAAAGCTGAAGCCAAACAGATGGTCCTCTAAAAATCTTCCCTAAAGTGTTCTGTGTACTAAAACATCACTTACCCAACTTTCATCAAACTTGGCTTGATTTGCAAGTCTCAAGCCAAGTTTGAAGAAAAATATTCAGCTGGAAACATGCGGGGAAAGGAGCTTTTTTCCTGCACTCGAATAATAGAAAAATTAAACAATTTTGCCCAAACCTTAGAAAAATTTAAGAAAAAAAGAACCCAACCCTCGTGGGTTTAAACCAAGCACCGGGGAAAAAAATCAACACAGAATGCAAAGTGATGAACAAATGAAAGAGAGAAGTGGAAAGAGAACCGGAGCTACAATGTATAATGAGCTATCAACACATTCTATAATGCACACAAAATTTCAGCGAAGACGGAAATCACATCTGCACCGAATATGGACAGCTATTGTTTGAAAGCACAGAGCAACGTTGCACAACACTTCAGAGTCCCAAGTTTGCTGCCACACGCCCACAAATACGGTTACTCATCAGTAGTCCTGACTAGCAACAACTGGGTGCTCAAAATAGTAGCCACTAATTTTAGCAGCGTGTTCAGGGTTAGCAACGGAATATTACATCCAGTTAATAAAAGAATGTAACTGGGCACCATTAAAATAACCCAACTGAAAATGATATACATTTTCTGAATTCATCAGAAGATGCCAGGAGAAATGTCAACAGCCACTAACTAGATGAACAACAGCGTGCAGTTGCAAAAACATACATGCATTTCCATAGTAACTTCTCTTAAGTATACATTTTATATTTTAAATGTACCTCACTCTATAAAGTGTTTGCATGAGCATACGCATCTTTCTAGACAAGAAGCAATAGCATTTCTGAAATGATACTACCACAATGAGATCCTGGCCTTGGTCTCTTAAAGCTTTGACTTGGGGTGGGGACAGCAGGGAGAAAATCGATCTGCCCAGTAAATGATAGGTTCTCTCCAGAAACAAAACGCTACATTTATACTTAGGGAAACCCAAATTCTTTAAATATAATTTGATTACATGTCTGATTTTAAAATTGCATTTTTCCTACCATTACTTTGAACTGTCATTCTTAGGAAGTACCTAAATCATTACATGTCCTTGAAAGAGTACACCCTAACTGCATTAAAATAAAACCAGGTTATAGATGAGTCACTTTTTTATTTTTTTCTTCTCAGTAAATGCAATTTTATTCCTGCTGGGGAGCAGGTCTGTGTGTTGGTGCGATTAGTCAGTGTGACTAGTTTCAGCTTTTTCGCTGCTGCTCTGCACAGCGTACTGCATAGATGGCCCTCAACGAGAAAGTTGTTAGCTTAATAATAATTCCTGACAGATTCTGAATGAGATATTCCAACAGATATTGCAGTGACTCCCGGGGTAAATAAAAGGACAGTTTTATCTTCAAGATGGGAAAGGAAGAGTACGCTGCACTAAATGACTAGCATGGTTTCTCAGGGACTAATTGTTAAGCAGGAGTATTTACGATCAAAGGATTGGAAAATGGGGCTATCATTGCGAGGCAATTATCTATACACAAATAACTTTAATACTTTGGCATTTTTATAACCACTACATTATTTATTTTACTATATATTCTATTGCAATACCATTCCCCTGGTTACAAGTACACACCACTTCATACTTTTTTTTACTTCAGATAACATTAAAATAAAACAGAGGAACACTTTGAAATGAGTTGAAGAACAATAGGTCCTATTTAATCATCAAGTACAACAGTATTTAACTTTGGCACTTTTGATCAATATTTATGTGACAAGCTATTCATTACTCTTCTCCTCTACCAGTTTAATGCTGTTGTTCTTCCCACAGCCTGATCTGCACTTTTGTGTATTTAATTTATAACAGTTTCCATGGAAAAGAATTATTAAAAGAAAAAAGTGCTGATACAGCACGTGGATCTTTCTACCAAACCACAAATCTTTTCTAATGTTCATCTTAAACTGAAAGCAATTCTGGGAAACAAATTAATGATATAAATCACATTATCATTACTCACATAAAGATACTCTGTTGTAACTCTTTCAGAAAGCTACAGTGAGTAGCTAAAAGAACTTTATATGGAGAACGCCTGTTTCTAATTAAATGATCTAAAAATAGAGTTGCACATACATCTAGGACCAAGCCATCTGTGTTATCTCTCTAAGATAAGCCATTATACACCCACAATGATATCCCTTTCATCACTGCAGATATTCAAAACTAGGACTGGCCCTTCTTTTCCATTTAGGAAGGGAAAAAGAAAAAGGAAGCAAAATTTTAATCCAGAGAAGGTTTTTTGAAAGGCAGACCCCTTGTTTTGAAATCTCTTTTCACACCTACTTCTGTCAATCAGCAGCATGACTCAAAACTGTGTCCTGCAAACAGTGGCAGTAGTCAAGTAGGATTTCTCCATGAAACACTTCCCCAATGCAGTACAGAAAGCTGTTTGTCATGGGCTGTCTGGGCCATTTGCATTGTTTGTGTGGGATGTTTTTCCTTGGTTTTTTCCTTCCCTTTTTTTTTTTTTAACTATTTAAAAATTTAACTTTTTTCTCCTCATTCTGACAGTGAAAAGAACAATATAAAAAGTAAGCTGGGACAAAACTGGACCTGAGTTAAAAAGGTTGGGTAAGAGATTCCCACATCATCTTTGGTGGTAATAAACAACAATAACCTCTCTTCATACTTCAAGCAGGAGACGAAGAAGACAGAAAACAGCCCTTTTCTCCTAGAAACAGCTACCCATATTATCAGGCAATGTCTGAGGGAAGAAAAGGAGGAAAGCTTATCAAGGCCTGTCAAGAGGGGGAAACAATCCCTGCATAGTCAGAACCAGTGATAGATTATCCCCTCGTTAGGCAAAGGGAAAGCGGAGCGTGAAGGGAGACTTGCCCCCGACTCCCTCCGCAGTACGTGGGACGGCATTTGGGGCCATCTCCCACGATGGGCTCCAGGTAATGCCTCAGTCCACGGTCAATGAACTGACATTATTTGCACCTTTCCTTGCTGTCAGACTGCATTTAATCAAACAACCATGTTTGTTGTACTCAGTTTTGGAGCTGTTTTGCTGGTGTATGATATAATCTCGAGCATTGTACATTAACCTCTTTAAAAAAACTATTTCACATTAAGCTTCCATTTCTGCCATCAGAAATAAGAATGCCACTTTACAATAAAAAGCATTCATTTCAACCAAAGACCTTATCCATTTTCATAAATTAGGTAAGTAACAATTTGACAGCAGACTCTCTACGAAAACATAAAAAATACGCTTATAACAGATATGATGAAAAAAGTGCATTCACCTTCCCTTGAAGCCTTCCAGTTGTTATACTTCTTACAATAAAATAATAGGCAAAACGAAGACTAACCTTTGAATAAATGCCATTTACCGGTCTCCACTGCTCTCCATTCAAAAGGAAGGGAACTGTTATCTCATAATCTTTTGACTGGTCCTTTGGCATCTGCTGTCTCGAGGACTCCAATTTGCTGTCCACATTCTCACCTAGGAACAGGGAGAAGCACTCCATGTTAGTCGGAAACAGCATCTGACAACATGAACCTTGTTATTTAAGGGACCTGGCAGCATATTTCAAAAGGAAAAGAATTAAACATTAGAACATTGCAGGCTCATACTGTCAGTGTCGAAACCTACACAAGTTTCTCTAAGAGAGCTGGGGTTCTGGGAGAGAAGCGTCAAGGTGATTTCCACTCTTGATTAGATGGTGCATTTCTGTAGCAGCAGAAGACAAAGACAGCACATAAAGGTAGAGGTACTAGGATGCAAAGAGAAGGAACCGGGATGCAAGTCTTAAAAAATTTGGAGAGGTATTGGCACAAGCTATTTAAAGTATTGCATTAACAATCACACGAGAGTTTGGATTTTTTTTTCAATTGAAGGTGATAGCGGGGGGGATGGAGTAGGTGGCTGTCTTTTCAATGTCGTCATTAAGAGGGTAAGCAAGCTGCAGGGATTTCGAAGAGGTAAGATTTTATCAGGACTATTTTTTCCATAATTAAGGTAAGAAATTAACCTTGATCATTCCACTCCCCAATCCCTCTTCTCCCCATCCCTCTTCCCAGATACAGTTGCGCTGGATCAGATTCAAATCACTGGTGGTAGGAGCGGGGAGCCCTGCCCTCCCTGGGGTGAACAAACCCTGAGGTTGCATGACATGGGCTCCCTAAGGGCAGGCAGTGATCCCAGATTTTCCCTTATGTCCTTCCCATTTCTACGGCGGGGTCAGCTGGTCCTCACGCCTTGCGAGTTGGAGTCACAGCATGGATGCAACAACCCGGTTTGGGGTTCCTGAAAGCTCCAGGTTTATTGTACACAGGAGATTTACCAGGTTTAATCCTCGGTATTTTATTATCCCCCAAACGTTTCTTAATGCACCATCTTGCTCCACTAAACATGGAAACGTGCGGTTGTATTCCATTTTAACAAGTCTGAACTGTGTACAGCAAAAGACTGAATATTTCCTTAGCAGCCTCAGCATTTCTATATGAAGACGCAAGGAGGTCACGAAGTGCTGAGAACCCCGTAACATCAAGGATGTACATTCTCATTAGTGGGGGAAAAAAAGTCTGGAAGAGAATATAAACTCTCACTGAAATAATGCTCTACTCCTACACAGTCAGATGACTTCAATTCATACTACGATGTCAAAAAGCTATTTGCATGAAACATTTATCAAGTGTTTTTCCTCTCACTAAACGTACTAATGGCATCGTGCCTGTCAGAGCAGAGTCCAAAAAACCAGTATCACAGTACAAGAGCTGGAAATGGTATTGAGAATAAATCTCAAAGAGAAGATAGGGATGGCTTCCAGGTGCCGTGGGACAGTCGAAACGCTGGCGGGATTTGCCACGCTCTCGACCTACCATCACACTGAGCCCTCTGGTGCACTTGGACCCCGCGAGGATGAGACCTGAGTCTTTGCAGGTGCTCTAGAGATGCGTCGGTCCCCCAGTAAGATGGAGCAAGGCCAGCGTTACCTGTCTTCCTCCTTTCCCCCACTGCCTTTGTGCTGGGAGGTGCAGAGGGAAGGCGATGGGGCGGCGTTTTAGCAGCTAAACCGCGGCTCAGGGCTGAACTATGTGCGGGCGTGAGAGGAGGGCTGTAGGATCAGACCTGCCCACACAGCCCAGTGCTCAGTACTGCCATCCCAGCAACCTGCCCTGCCCTCTCCGGTCACCTAACACTCTCTGAGGATCAAGAGCTATGTTTTGGGCAGAATGAGCCTAATTTAGTCACTGTTAGAATTAGCTTAAAAACATCGACACGGTCATTACGGTTAAGCCAACGTGAGAGGAAGACAAGTTCAGTATTTTCCAGCATGGTTTTAAAAATATTACACTTTCCCTAAGCCACCAAAAAAAAGACCTAGGTAAAAAGATAGAGTATATTGGGGAGAGGAAAGTTGCTTTTTATACAGGTGTTCCTGTAGAGAAAGGGCTCTCAGCCCACCTTCAGCACAGCCCAAGCCCGAGTGACAGGGGTGTGGGAGTGTCAGCCCTTGGCAGGGATGCTCCAAACCCTGCACACGATTGGGTTCAGCCCAGTGGAGGTGTGTGAGATACCATCTCATCTGCCTAGGAGGGTCTAGACAGCTCTTTATTCTGATTATCAGGCATGAAGCTCCCTGCACAGAACAGAAATTTATGAAGCATATCTCAGAGAAATGAGAAAAGTTTGGCTCTAGCCCTGATTTTTTTTTTTCTTGGCTCACTAGAGCAGTCTCAACTATATGAATTAAATTACTCAGGCCCTTCTATTATTTTGTAGGATTTGCATTCTGAAAGTTTCATGAGATCTAAATTTTAAGACATCCTATGAGCATACTTTTCCTCCCACAGATGCATTGTCTACATCGCTTCCAGGCAGTCTTACACCATGGAGCTGCAGCTAGATATCAGGAAGCATCAAAGTCTTTCTGGTACTCCTACATGTGCAAGTTGCCTTTCTTATTAATTCTGCAGAGCATTAACACCACAACATTACCCCAAACAGAAGAAAAAAGAGGGGGAAAAGGTCAGCATTTGTGCACAGGTATGTTATTCCCTCATTACACAGTATGGTCCAGAAAGTGCAACCGCTATAAAAATATCACGGGAAAAGGGAACAGTATCTACACAAAGTACAGTTCAATTTTACCACTCCTATTCTCTCATGACAAAGTGATGCTTCTGGTGCATAACAAAGCAGGGTTACAATGAGCAAATTTAATCTCACACACATGCTTATTTATCTGCACACTGAAAACGCATATTGTACGGAAGCGTTGATAGTCCGGAGACAGACATCAAGACAGGTTTATAGGCAGCAGTTATATCTTTATTGGAAAAGATAATTTATTTGGGGGGAAAAAAAACAGACAAGCTTTAGGGTTTGCAAACTCTGCTGAAGCCACAGCATTTCTAAAACACAAGACCAATTTCTGTCTAGTTGCTTTCCTTCAGCCAAATATTTTGCTGCTTATCTGAATGTTTTTATTTAAATTATTGGGTGTGATAAAAATCACAGCTTCCTGCAGAAGGTGGAGAAAGCACTGCAGCCCAGTCATGGGGCCTCATTCTGAAGAGCACTTGGGCACATGCTTAATGTTATGTACTTGCTTAACTCCCAGCTGTCCTCAGTGTGATATATGCACATTACAGTTTCTTTTGTAAATCAAATAACTATGTTTTTCTGATTTAAGGTCATTATATTTATGTACTACGTATATTTCCGAAAGACTACAAAATAAGGAAACCTGTATAACTGATAGGTAAACTCTAGATCAGTCTTTAAATATAAAAGTAGGGGAAGATAAAAAGGTAGATCCTTTAAATAGGATTCTGCAGCCGGATTGCAAAGCTTCAAAGAACACATTGCAGAAAACAAGGGATCACAGCCAACGAAGAGCAACCCACACATATCTGTCTGAGATGGGAAAAATGACACCATCTAAAGGGCCACTGAGTCCAACTGAACAACGGGATGCACATGGAAAAGATATGGGTAGAGGATGACTCAAAGACAGGAGGAAAAAACCCACAAAAAAACATAAGAGAGCCAAGCCAAAAAACCGTAGGCATAGAAATGGAAGTTGAAGTGTACAGGAAACTTTGAAAAAATGGGACAAACAGATGTGCAGCCCCAGAGCAGCCCCTTGTCTGAGCAGCGGTGTGGGCTTCTGAGTAGCTACACAGGTGGGACGGCTGCTGGCAACCTCGGAGAGCCTTCGGCACGCACGGCCCTCGCCTCAAAGTTGGAAACACCAAAGAATTTATCCTAGAGAGGGATAATTCACCCAGTCTCTTGTACAACAGCTGAACAAAACACAGTCCCAGTTTTCTTCTGTTGGTTTCAGGCCACCCATCTCCAAGCATAAGCACAGCCCTCCCAAAGAGCATCTGAGGAGCACCAGGAGAGAAGCGCGATGGGACAGGACTGGAGATCTGTGCTAACAAAGGGTTTCCATCACCTCGATCACATCCCGTGAGCTCCCCGTGCTGCAGTTCTTCATGCGCGCAGACGCGCTGGTATTTCCTCTCTGCCACTCTTCATCTCCTTTACCCATTTTCATTAGGATTTCTTTGAAGCTGGAACCATCAGGGTTGTTTGCATTACATTAATAATGAGGCCTCTTCTCTACAGGGACTCTTGGTATTACAGCAATATAAATAGTGTAATAATTGAAATCAGAGAATTTAAATTATGGTAACGTGTCATGAGAGGGGAAAAAAAATCAGGCCATCTGTATTACCAGAAACTTTTATTAGACCCAGGTTTCCTATCTTTTGTGTCACATGCACCTACTTACTCACCTACTTATTTTCCATTTCAGTGAAATTCTGTCCAGTTCTTCCTGACGCAAGCTCGTCTCCCACTTTTTCACATGAAAAACTTCACAGTCGTGTCTATCTGTTTTCTATTTTCAGCCTGCACTGAAGGTAACGCTTTTGATCCACAAGCAGCCCACAAGCTGATGTGGTGCCCTTTATTCTTTTTTTTCAGTAATAGAAAAGATATTTTGTACAAATAGTGAGATGAGTAGATGTTATCTGTCAGTGACTTTTGTGCGGCTTAAATATTTTTCATCTGCCATGTACTTCTACAACTTTTCTTCTTTGCACAGTATCATACAAGGACTTGTCGGCGAAGAAGTTAAGAACAGTTTTCATCTTTTTGCTTTGTATTTCAGTTCCTCCGAGCTCTGTGCAAGATAAACTCCAAGCATGCAACATGACATCTTTGTTTAATGGCCGCTGCCTCCTGAAGAAGCCCAGGCACACTTCAGATTTGCATTTACTTAAAATTAATAAGCTTTTAGTCAGGCAGTGCAATTTATTTGTCCTTATGATAAACAGAAAGGTGAATGCTCTCAGTACTGACTGGGTCTGGATAAAATGGTCTGAAGTGGAAGGAAAAAAATGAAATCCCCCCCAACTGCACAGCCCTGCTCTCCTGCTAGTGCTGGTTTTGCTCCCCACTCCCCTGGCACGGCATAGGAGAGAGGAGTTCAGACCTGGGGTGGTTTATAAATACCATCCATCTATTAATATACGGATTTACAATAAAGCCAGCATATGACACGGTGCTTCCTTCCCGTTGTGGACGTGCATGTTCTGGGAGTCCCATCTGCACGTCTTGTCCCACACAGGTCAACGTGATCCCGTCAGGGTCCCGAGGCACCCAAGGGCACTCACAGTCTCAGCACCCCACTGCAGCCCAGCCCAGGGCCGTTGGCCCCAGCGATGCCACTGGGTGCCCATCTCCAGCCCAGACTGCAGCCCTCTCCCCGGCACACTGTGCCCAGTCACCCTTCATGTCACCCACTGCAGTTACTGCTGAGTTATGAAAATAAAAGAAGCAGGGGAATAAAAAAGGCTAAATTAAATTAAATTATATTATCCTTGTGTTACAATTCTGAGCCCATTTGCAATATGAAAGGTAAGTCACAGCCTATCTACTTTTTCCTCTGCAACAAAATACCAATGCACCGGAATAATCTTAGGATAGAAAAGAATAATAGAACCTAGTAATCCTTCTGCAAACTGAAAACAGCTACCGGCACTGCTCTGTATCTCAGGGCTTTGGCAATGCCTTGGAAGACAGAAAGGGCATACTTTATCCATTACCCTCCTCGCTTTCTTCAACTTCCTCAGCTTAGTTCACAGTCAGTGGGATCCATGATTTGGATGGCTCATTTCTGGCTATGGAGGAAGGGCTGTATATACGCGGCTGCCTCCAGCACTCGCTGGACTGTTGGCAACCAGTTTTGTGGCAGGGTACTGCTGCCAGCCGCCTTCCCCTATAGCCCAGGACACCTCGGGACTGATCTGTGCCACCAGCCCCGGCGAGCTGGGCAGGAACCCCAACAGAGCCACCCACTGCTGGCAGGGATGCCCATCAGATGGGTGAGAGCTTTATCCCCCCCCATCAGTTGTGTCTCTCTCATGTCTTATTTGGGACAGTTCTTTTATCACCTCCAGACTCAAAATAGAACTTTTTATATCCAAAATTACCAAGCTCACATGCTGAGAGAGGAGGACCAAGTATTTGCCCTTCAAGGTGGGGGGAGCTTAGGAAATTTAAGAAGGGGGTGAGACTGGGGAAGGAGGAGAGACTAGCTACCAAGCACACTGCCAACCAACCAGGTAAAGGAAGGTTTCTACCAAGGTTCAGTAAGAAAATGTATTCAGATCAGTCTTAGTATTTCTATCGGCAACCTTTACTCAATGTGCATAAGCGTCCTCCTGAAATGCAATGCTCCAAGTTAGGAGACGACATCTGCATGGAGGAGCACAGGGACATTACAGAAGAATCCAATAACTTGCAGGCTGGAGCAAAGGGTTGAAACCAACTAGTAGAGAATGGAGGGTCATACTCTTAGGGACTAGTAAGTTTTCGGCTCTAAGCAGTAATCTTCAAAGGCAAATGACCCAAGAAAGACCCATTCATGCTATTCAATATAACACTGATGTCACATGAAGCAAAGACAGTCCTGGAACAATGCATCAAAAGGGGTGTTTCCAGTGAATATCAGATATTGAGGTTACACCTGAGAATTACCGACGCAAGAACATCTGGAATACTGTGGGCATTTCTCCTCACCTGCGTTCACGAAAGATTAATTCAGCCTGGAGCTGGTGGACTGGAAAGGCTGCCAGTGTGATCAGAGAAGGGAAAAGTCTGAATTACAAGAAGGGAACTAAGAGAATTATTTTGCATAATCTAGAAAACCGAAGATGACAGGACTCATGATTGTCCTTTAGCTTTATATACCTCTTGGTATTTATCTTGCCAGTGCTGATATATTTATAGCTGGCAAGACTATAAAGTGGCTATACAGAAAGTTAGATAGGATTGCAATATAGAACTTCCAAGCAAAGAGGATCACATCCAGCTCTTGTGCATCAAGGAAAAAAATAAATTAAAAATTAACTTGCTTTAAATGGAAATTGTTAACATTAGGACTCAGACTATATTATGCCAAAAAAAAAAAAGTGTCAACTATCCAACTATCTGACCAAGGAGTGGGGATATGTGCTTCCAGTCCTCTGATTCACTCCATCTTCCAGCAAAAGCTGACACATTACCCAAGCTAAACATTATCCAGCCACAGATCTTGCTGAAAGCACCTTCTAGAATGGTAACCATTCTGTTTGAGACAGGAAAAATAATAAACTGTCACATATTAATATAACAAAAATGCAAATTATAATAATACCTGATAATAAATATGAAAATGCTGCAAAATAAACAAGTACAAGATTCCCAGTGCGTAATGGTTAAAGAAAGAAAGCCCAGTAACTTGCATAGGGTCAAATAAGCAAGAGCTTGCCTTAAAGTCAACCGTCCATCCATCTTAAATTTTACACTAACCACCAGCTGAAAACACAGACACCCTCTCAAAAGAAAGGACAAAAATCAGTAACTCCACTGCACTGATTAGGTACTTCCCATTATCCCGCTAACAGCACTTACACAGCTCTAAAAAAGACAGCACATAACACGCCAGACTCTGCCCTCATCTGTATGTAAGCGCAAAAGTCTGGGCAAGATTTGACTGTGCATAAAAGTCTTATCTCCCGCAGTAAAGTTTTTGTTAGTTCAAAATCATAAATTGTTTTTCCAACTAACCTTTACACATCTGAGCAGTACATTGATTCTCTCTACAAAATCTAGTAAAATTAGTCCTTTCATGGCCTGCCTGGAAAATAATTATTTAAAAAACAACAAAAAAAAGCAAGCCACCTAACTATACACAAAGTTTTACTTGTTTTCCCACTCCTCCCCCTATTCCCAAACCCAAGACCTCAGGCATTTAAGCACAAGTAGCTTTTGAAAAACTACTAATCCCATGGATCTTCTTGGGCTTGAATCTTGCCTTTTCCTTCACATTGCAAAATTACGACTCGTACAAAATTTTTAAAACATCAAAAGTCAGCAAAGGTCTTTGATGAGCCTGAGGATAGGCAACAGCAAGACGACTCCATGATTTCTGAATTTAATTTTCTGTTCTTTCTGCTTCTAGCGAAAAAAACCCTCTCTCCAACTTGACAGGTCTGTCAACTTTGAGCTGATCTGTGTATGATTTTGCAGCAAGTCCACTTGATCTTTCACACCGAGCAGCTTCACGAGCACTGACTGCTCGGATGAGAAATAGGAGTCGGAGACACACTGATCCCCTTTAACTAAACAGCATTAAAAACATGCTTTTGAATATTTCAGTTTTATAATTCTAAGAACTATCTCCTGTCATCACTTCTTCTTGCATGAGTTATTCCCTTCCTAAATCTAATTCTGCTGATGAAATAATCTGCGACAGGAAACACCCCTCCCCCACAAAATCCCATAAACTCCACGGAAAAAATCATGTGTTCAACATTTTAATATGGACACAGGAGTGAAAGCTTAAATTTGAAGGTAACTTGCTGTTCTTCTCCACCAAAGGCTCTGCGGTCAGTGTCACTGCGTGACCAGCTGAACAAACTAATGACACATTTTAGGGCGAAAAATAAAGAGAGAGCGGCAAAAAAGAAAAATAAAATGTTCATTGTGGAACATACCCCCTAAGCAGTTGGATCATCTTAATCTTCAAGCTTCTGTAATACAACTGTTGGAAGGCTCTAAGTTTGCGCACAATAAAGTGCTTTATTCAGGGAACCATATGACTCCATCAGTCATTCAAGCACATGTTTGGCACAGATTGAAAGTGAAAAGCATAGCTAAGTCAAATATTTCAAAACTGAACTTGTCTTTCTAACACACATGGTTTATATATTGGTGTAATATCTATATAACTTTTCAGTTCTCATATACGGTAATGTCATGGCTAAAGTACAAAATGATGTCTGCTGCACTAGGCAGCATCGTGCTTCTTGGGAGTTAACACATGCCAAGAAGCCATTTACTAGAAAATTAAAAGGGAACTATAACACTTGACAGGTCCTCAAGAAAACTGCAAAAATAGCTTTTGTTCATTCTGATTCTTGAGTATCTATTTCTCAAATCAGGATGCTGCACCATTCTTTGCTAGAGAGCTGTAACAAATCCAGGACAGCCAGTTCCTTCCTCATCATGCGCCCGAGATTGGTCCCCTCTGTTTGCAGATGAAATATTGCTCATCATACAGAGTTACTCCTGCTGATGCAAATGCGATTAAAGCAATCTTGGGAGAGCACAGTGTGATTAAAGCATAAGTAATGCGAGAAGGATTTGGGCTCTCATTATACAAAATACATATTGAAATGCACTCAAGGAAAGAAGCCAGTATATCTCAATATCCTCCCTGTTCTCGGGAACAAAATGTGACAAGTGGAGTTTTGAGAACAACATTTGCCATTGGCTGCAGGAGGGGGCAGGGAGGCTGCAGAACGTTTCAAATAGTGAAAACCAAGCTTTATTATCGTGTCTAGAATATATACATATATTACATTTAGGAAACAGCTGTCCAGCCTCATTTATGATGTTGTTACGTTTGACTGAGGAATTACTATTCAGGACCAGTCCAAGGACAGAGTTGTCTTTTTTCTCTAGACGAGAACATTTCAAAATGTGAGAGAAATAAAGCAGCGATGCACTGAACCGGAGGGCATTTCGGCACACCGTGTGATGGGTATGTATCGAGGGGTTCCCCCCATGGAAGAGCTCAGCGCTTGGAGTTCACAGAAAAGAGCAAGTTGTAAATGCAAGATTCAAACCCAAAGCAGCTTTGAAAAGTGAGCGACATACTGGCTCAGGAGAACTTCTGTCCTCTTGCTGCAAACCCTGTTTTAAACTTGCTTCTCTCCCAAGTCCTGATGCGCGCCGTATAAATTGGCCCAGTCATTCTTTCTCATGAAAACAAGCAGGACACGACTAATAAAAGATGAAAAATATCGAGGGTTGCCTTTCCCGCGGGTATTTCCGGGATGCCATAGGGAAGGATGTCCTATCTTAACTCAGCATCACCCCAGCATCATCCCATCACAGACAGTACTGGGACACATCTGCTCCTTCCTAAACTGCTACTCCTTCCCTGAAGGATCCCAGTCCCAGAGATTCTCATTTTCGTTACAAAATCGCCCTTGCACCCTTCAGCATCAGCGAGGCAGCACTTAACAAAAACACTTACTCAACTAGAGGAATAATAGCCTGTGCTTTACAAGAACAGAAGACACAACTAATCCACAGAGCTCCAATGTCAAAGAAAAAAAGTACTGAATATATTAGCTTTTCAGCAATGAATCCACATAATTACACGAAAATCCAGATCCAGCGCTCCTCTCCAGCTCCTCCCCTCCAAACCCTCAAGAAAGGCTACTTTCCACTGAATAAAGTTCAAAATTACTCCCCAAAATACAATTCCCTCTCGGTCTTTTAAAAGGTAGAGTACAATCCTTTTCTCCAATGATTTACTAGTCTCCCCCAGTGAGTACAAGGAATCCTTAGCATAGCCGCATTGAGGGATGTTCCTTCCCGTATACAATCATCAGTGAAAAAAACCATCGAGTGGGAGTTTGAGTTCTGCTCGTCTCATGCACACAAATCATTCATTCAGATGTTCTCTGGAAAATCACACTGAAAACACAGCCAATCCAGCTGAAGCAAATTTCAGTATTAATTTAGGTAAATGTGCATGGGAAACGATTTGTAGTTCTTTCCCAAGCCTAGCAAATGAGCTACTGGGCTGGGGAGTTAATATCCATCACGCGTTTCTGTTTGTATGGGGAATACCGGCTACTCGCATTACACAACAGCAGAAAAAGAAATATTAACTGCACCTGTACTAACATAAGCTGTCACTGAAGTCTGTCTTCCTATTTTTTGAAACATGAATGAACAGAAAACTTAGAGTTACTGGATGTTCTTGAAGCCACCTATCCCGCTCAGGTTTATGGGTGCGACCTTACAACAAATGTCGCCGTGAGCACTGGGTCAGCCCGTAACTCCTGACTTTCACAAACTTCTTCAGGAGATGAGCTGCAGGAGTAATGAACATTTATTTTTATTGTTTTCTCAGGGCAGGCAGAACACCCAGGATATCTTCGCAGGTCACTAGCACAGCTTGGCTCATCTAACCTACACATCCTCTGATCCTGTCAAGCAGATTTTAAATGGACAGCAGAGAACATCAGCACCAGGTTGTACAAAGGAGCCAGACCCATGGAGATGGGACAATTTATCCCAGCTGAGGATCAGACCCACAAACGAGGAACATACACGACACAAAATAGATAGACAAGCTCCTTCTTTCTTTCTTTCAGGTGTGAAGATTTCTTCTGCAATGACCCTGCACTCTTCCCTCAACCGCAAGTGTTTACCCAAAGTGTCTCTTCGGTGGGGTGCATTTTCCTCACTTATGAGGCAATAGATGAAGAAATAACTACTATTTCACTTGGAATGCTTACCTCATGCTTTAAAATCTGTGTCAAAATGCAAGAGCCATTTTTAACCTGGATCCATTTTTATGGCCTCCAACGCAAAAGGGAACGTGGATCAGAAGTGAGATGCTGTATCCTTCCCTATAAGCTGCAGAGGCTGCATTTTATTCTCAGCTATAGCTCTGTCACTGCAATGCTCTCAATGGCGGAAAAGGAATGCCATATAGACTTAAGTAATCCAGACTGAATAGTTCTACTCCTCATCTCTTAATTGTTGAAGTAACAGAGGTTCTTCAGCACACTACCATCGCTGCATACAGACAGAGCTGCTAAATAAAGATATTGGTGAAGCTCAGCTCCACGCGTGGACAGGCCCACATGCTCACCTTGTTAAAAGTAGCACGATGACCAAGTCCAGATTTTTGATTATTTTTAATTTTTTTTTCATGGCTATATCAAAACAAAACCCCATAAACACTTGGATTCAGTGAAATTTATATTTTAACATATTCTTTCAAAGGTAAGCAGTCACACATGAGGTTTATTTCTCTTGCTTGATCAGCTGTTTTCAGAGTTAGAAAACATTAAATAGAAGCAAGAAACCAGCAAACTTTCACCATTGCCAGAAGAAGGTTTTTCACTTAACACATATGACATATACTATTAGGCTGTATTTGTAGGGACTTATACGGTTGCTCTTAACAAATATCTCAGAATTAACTAGTTAAAGATTCCTTTGTGCCAAATCCTGCACCCAGCTTCCTATGCCTTGCTGTGTATTACCCAGCCTGGTTAACAGGCCATGAAACATTTCACTTCTTGCCTTATTAGATCATGTATTTTGGACAAGAAAGAATGTGTTCATCTAATCAACAGTTTCATCATGTTGACCTTGTGAATGGACAACCCCCCGCCCTCAAGCCACCAAATATTTCTCATCCTAGCTCCAAGTCATGGAAAGCAGCAAACTCATTTATATAGGGTGTAAAAAATTAATGATACAACGTGAAGTGATTTAACAGAGGAGTCAGCATTTCTGATTAGATCATGCAGTTGATCAAGTCACTTTCTGAAACACCAATGCCAACATCACAGTAGATATCAACGTAGCCTAGAACTCTTACGTGACGCTAAAAAGAGAAGGGTTAACATCCTGGAGCAGGGGTCTCCTAAGAATCAATAGCTTTTCTCAGTTAGTCCGATCCTTTTCTCAAAAAGAGAAAAATTTAATGCAATTGAAGCACTTTGCGCTGTGTTAGCCAGACACAAAAGAGATTGTCCTTTTGGACTGCACTGTCCTATCAAGAATCAACTGCAACCCTCTAACAGACTTACTCAAGCCATGGATTTTTAATTTAATCTGTCATAGATTTGCCCTAGAAACTCAGCAGGGCCTAAGAGAAACCTCTGCAGGTGCGATTTAGGCCTTTACTACTATAAAATTTTGGAGATGATGTGTTTTTGTCCTAGGAGCAATCTGAAAAGCTACTTGAAATGAAAGTACGATGTGCACGCAATGGGAAGATCAAAATCTGAGATGATGTAGAGTAAAACACAAGAACTTATAGAGGAAAACAAGCCATCAGAAAAAGGGATTAAACAAAAAATCCCTACAATATGAATAGCACGAAGGGCCTGGCATCCTAAGCAGGACAAAGCTGTTGAGGGGTCCGAAGCACAAGTCTGATGAGGAGCGGCTGAGGGAGCTGGGGGTGTTCAGTCTGGAGAAGAGGAGGCTGAGGGGAGACCTCATCGCTCTCTGCAACTGCCTGAAAGGGGGTTGTGGGGAGGTGGGTGTTGGTCTCTTCTCCCAAGTGATAGGACAAGAGGATATGGCCTCAAGTTGTACCAGGGGAGGTTCAGGCTGGATTAGGAAAAATTTCTTCCCTGAGAGAGTGGTGAAGCATTGGGACAGGCTGCCCAGGGAGGTGGTGGAGTCACCATCCCTGGAGGTGTTCAAGGAACGTGTGGACGTGGCATTGTGGGACATGGTTTAGTGGGCATGGTGGGGTTAGTTGATGGTTGGACTTGATGATCTTACAGGTCTTTTCCAACCTTAGTGCTTCTGTGACTGGATGCTGCGCGAGATGCAGAGCTGCGGAGAGCATGCTGGTGCAGCAGAGCCTGGATGTGTAACAGTATTTCAGACCTAACTACAAACACCCTGCAAACGCCACTTCTTGCTTTACAACTCTCACAGCAAAAGTCAAGGTAAAAAACCCACCCCATCAGCCCTCAAAGACACAGTCCCCAAAAGCCAGACTCTCGGACAGGAGGCTTGGCAGCACCACCGGCAGAAGCTGGGCTGTTAAAACACCCTGGACACGCACGTGCGGGCTGCTCCGCCGCCCCGCGCTGGCCGTATCCTGCTGCCTGCCTGGCAAAGGCAGCTCGCTGCTCGCCATTCGCATGCAACACCGCAGCCCTGGAGCGCAAACGGTACTGCCCAAAAGGATGCACATGAATACTAATAGAACGAAGCCCAGCTGGACTCCTTGGATAATTTGCACTGGCAATGTGAGATTATGTTAGAAACATAGGGACCGCTAGCGATAAATCTGTCGGCATTAGGATATGTGAGGTCTGAACGAGGCTGGTGAAGGACCAAATAAGCCTTTACATGAATTCAGCCTTTTTAAAACAGAATTTCATGACCAAGAGCATCGTCGGCAGCTGACAGCCTGAGTGGAAGTAGAAGACAACCACAGCCCCGATCCGCTGCAGTCACTCACGTGTTGTTAGAAAAGTGCCGCCGGGGCAGCCTCTGCCCTGCGAGCAGCATGAAAAGCCACCCAAAACGTAGCCTGCCAATCATCAGTTCAAGGCCGCTCTTTGAGGCTGGATGGCGACCTTTCCAAAAGTCTCAAGGAAAGCAAGAGACAAGAAGCCTGACAAAACACCAGCGAACAACCCGGCAGCTCCCCAGCGAGCAGGAGAGTTAACGATGCGAAGATGATTTGAAGAGTGGGCACAATATCCTCAGCTGGTGTATTTTGGCACGGATCTATGGAGCCCCGTGGACAGTGACGGCTCATGCCAGGCTGTCTGCAGGGGACCTGATAGGGATAATCGTCAGACAAGAAGGTGATTATACACAGACCGTAAATATCTGCCACAAACGCTGGAACAGTTTGAAAGAAGACAGCATTTGAAAGTGAGCTCTAAAACACAGGGTGTGTTGGGGAGATCAGTTTTAAAGAGAGAGACAAGGAAAGATTTCTTCTTCTGTGATTTATTTCCATTACAGCCAATGCAGTTGCAATCAGTAACAAAAATAAAATCTGGCAGAAAGTTATTTTAACTGAAGGTAAAGAATTTTTAACTGCAATTTTAGGATTTTCATCTTTCCGCTGTTCTTCCAGCTAATACCTAATATCTAAAAGAGATTTACGAGTTTTCCCACCCACACTAATTTGGAGTTTACCTTTACACACCATCACTTTCATTGTCTGCCCTGCAGATACAGGAAGGCCTTGGCTCTGCAAAAAGCTTATACACATGTAGATTTTAAGGCATTTGCCTAAATCTGTAAGACTAGCTCTTAGCCTGCTAGATACTATCCTCCACCAGCATAGCAAAGCTAATTTTGCTTTGTTGAGGCCGGTACTTCAGTTCATTTTGCTTTTTGTCCATGAGGTCCTTTAGCCAGCAACCAAGAGCTAGTAATACTGAAAAGTGGAAAAGGCAATTGTAAAACCATAAACTTTGGAAAGGAAACTCATACTAAAAGTGAGCGGCAAGGCTGCTTTTAAGTTGTCTAGCTCATGACCTGGTAATTTGTGTTTAATATTAGAGTTGTTACTTGGGCAGTCCCACATTACGCATGTCTCTTGCCATATTTCAAAACTGGTTTTCAAGACATATTGTAACTTAAACTTCTGTCTTAATCACTAAGCATGTGTTTATGTAAAAATTAGGATGTCCTGGCAGCACCTCAAGTCACTGACACGGGGCCCAGAGCAGTCACAGCAGTAAAGCCAGCTGAGGTAGAAGTTGCAAAGCTTCAAAACGCCCGGTCGAGATGCGTGCCAGCACAGCTAAGAGGACTTTTCGTCACCGGGCAGCTTCGCCGGGTCTAGAAGCACATGGCCGTAACTTTCAGCACCTCTGCGACCAAGAAAGCAGCACATGCTCTGGCAAAGCTGAAGCTGTTCTCTACTTCCACAGGAAAAAAAAAAAAGGAGTTAAAGGAGAGGATGCTTGCTGAGCATGCTGGCTGCAGATGCGAAAGAGCAAGTTATAGAGGTGTTACGGGAAGAAGAGGAGTAGGAAAGAGGTAGCAGGGCAAACCCAAAATCCAGCTGAGCTGCAAGGGTCAGCAAGCACCGCTGCTGCTCAAGCTTAGACGCCTGAAGATGGGCACAGTAAAGATGAGCGGCTAACACAAACTTTACAGAGCACTTAATTCATCAGCGCAAACGTAACCTTAGAGCTTCAGCTTGGCTCTTAGGCAATCCCAAAACACAGGTAAGAGGGTTTCCACCCCCATTTACCATTCCGCTCCCTCACCTGTATGTTAGATCCAAGTCACTCACAGTTTGCCCTCTTATTGTCAGAACAACTACTTCCAGGTGTGTTCATTTCTTCATTTCTGTCACCTGTGAATGCTTGAAGCGTCTTACCTCAAGCTTTCCTGGACGCATAGTCACGTTTACCCTCTGTCCTAGCGCACCTCCAAAACACGGAGGGGCCCGGCCGGCCACAGCGGCTCCCACGCTCAGAGAAGGGGGACGTGCTGCCTCGACCCACACAAACCCACCCTCGACCTGTGCAAAGAGAACGGCCACAGGGGAACTGGGGACCCATTTCTCCTCGTCTGCCTGAGAATTTCTGGAGCCTTATCCCCAGTACGCTGACTCGGTGTAAATACAAACGTTGAGGAAGAGAAATCAGGGCCCTTCACAAAGGCAAAGCGAAGCTTCAACTCCTGTTAATTCATTAACATAAATCCTAGGTGCTCGATTAAATGCAACAACTTGCTCTGTCCACCCTAGGATTTCAATGTGCTGGCTGACACGGGATAAAGTATATCTCTATCTTGCTCTTCGCAAGTCCAGAGCCAAAGTCCCAGTGAAAGTTGCTGCGCATAAATTCAGAGACAAGCAAACATTTACAAAGTTTAAGGTTACAGTGAAAAAGAGACCCAAGGCAAGTAGTAACACGCAGGGACACACGCGCTTCTCAGCGCTGTCACGTGTATTTGTACAAGAGAATCTCCCTTCCTCCCTCACATAAAATATGCGTTGTCAGCCGCTGCTTGGTGAAGAGGAGAGGGCCTGGGCCCTCCCGCGGCTCCTGAAAAAGCCCCAGACTTGCCGTGCGAAGAGGCGAGTCCCTTTTCCCGGGCTGCCCCCCATCCGTAACCCCGCGGAGAGCACAGAGGCAGCTCCGCAAACCATCTTTAAGCCTGCAGCCACCCACCCCGCACTCGCGCTCACTTTGAATGAGCGCAGCGACCAGTACACTTTCGCCCAGCCGGGACGCGTTCGCCCTCTCCAGCCAACTCCTCCCGCCCGGGGGCAGAGTCCGGGCTCCGAGCACACTCCCAAGCCCTGCACTCAGCCCCGGCCCGCGGCTGGCCGCTGCCACGGGGCCCTCAGGGCACAACCGCCCCCCGCGCCGTGCCCGCCGCAGCGGGGACCCCGCAGGACACCCCGCGCCGGGGGTCCCCGGACCGGCCCCGGGGGCAGGGAGACCGGCGGGGCTGGGGGGTGCTGGCGGCTGCGGAGCGGAGTTCTTCCGAGGAGAGCTTGGAAGTCTTCACACCGCGCAGAGCGGCGGCAGTTCCGCGGCCCCAGCCTGGCGCGGCTCCGCCTGTCCCCGGCCGCTCCCCCCCCACACACACCGCGGAGGCGCCGCCGTCGCCCCGCAGCGCGGAGCGGAGCGTGGCGGAGCGGGGGGGGGGGGCAGCGCGGAAGGAGTGGGGGGAGAAGCGCGGCGGGGGGCGCAAACTGAGCGCCGGCGGCGTGCGGGGAAGCGGCCCCGCGCAGCCGGGTGGGCTGACTTTGTTAAAGTCATTTCTCTGTTGCTTGTCCCCTGAAAATGGAGTGTCCGTGTTTCAGGCAAAATATCTGGCTCTCCCCAGTGAACTTACCTTGAGCCGGGGGTGACGCTAGGCAGAGCCAGCCGAGGCTCAGCAGCAGCATGGAAATCTGGGCTGGGGGGTGCGGAGGAGGGAAGCGCTGCTGCTCGGCACGGAGACGCTTTGACATCTTAGCCCAGACTGAGGGAGACAAACTTTCATCAGCTGGGGCTGGAGAGCAGCACCATAATATACAGTTACAGAGAGGAGCGAGCTGGGACTCAGGATGTGAGAGATTTCCTGCATGCAGTTAACTCCAAAACCCCTCCTGCTCCTGCATGAGCCGCTGATGAGTTGGGCTCTGCTTTCTTAGGGGGGAAAAAAAAAAAAAGAAGAGTTGTTTTGGGTGTTTTTTTTCTTTTTAAAGAGGTTTGGGGCTGGGTCTGGTCTTTTTTTTTTCCTTTTGGCAAGGAAAATCCTGTTGACCGCTGCAGTAAAGGAGCAGCCTGTCCGTGCTGGCTTGCGCTCACCGCGCTCCTCAGCGTGGAACAAATGAGCTCCTCCGCGGGGTCCTACCGCCCGCCGCCGCGCAGGCAGCGCCGAGCACCGCGCGGGTCCGGGGGGCTCTGGGGTCCCCCCGGCCCCCGCCGCCGCTCGCTCCCCCCGGCTGCCGAGGTTTCCCCGTTTCTGCTGCACACGCAGCCCTGGCTGCTTCCTCTGGAAAGTCATCTGCATGCGCTGGAGCTCGGGGATTATTTATTGGTTTCATAATTATTTCGGAGTTGTTTCTGGTGCCTCCGACTTATGTTATATTGTGGGTTTTTTTAAAAGAAAAAAACCAAACCAAAACAAAAAACCAACACACCCACAGCGTTGCCAGATGCATTTTTTAAAATCTTCCTCATTCAAATTATTATTACTGACTGTCTGGGAGAACAACCAAATACAGATTATCTATTTCTTAACGTACCACCAAAATACATCTAATGCCCACATGTTGCGCAGAATGCCATAGAGCAGTAGAAAGAAAGATCCTAATCCTGTAAATCCTCACAGAATTTTATTGTGCGGTTTTTTTTTTAATTTATTAAGATTCTTCCCAAAACTCACTCTTTGGATATTGATACTTAATTCTGCCGCTTGGCCCCATGTTCCTTGTGCATGAAACAGTTGGCAAAACTGGCCTAATATGTGTCTGTACGTCAGGAGGCACAACAGCCGTGCAACCCCACTTAAAAAATTGATTTTGGAACCACGGATTTGGGTCTGTTCTGGAGCAGAGGCCAGTAGCTACTGGTGGTGATCCGGGCTATGCCTTTCCCCAGCCCAGAGGATAAAGGAGCCAGCAGAAACTCAGCGGGTGCAAAATGCTGTGGTTCCCAAGCTGGAGCCCTGCACCCTGCCCGCTTGGTGTGCTTGAGAGCATCTCTGAACCGCCCTGGGGACAGCCACGTCCCCAGGGTAACAGCGGTAATGGCAGGTCATCTCGGCACAAGAACACCTGGAAAAGAGCTGGGATGCTGAAGCGTGTGCAGAAAGGCCTCTTAACAGCTGCTTTGCTTCACCATTAAAAAGCACGTTTTCTCCCCTTACGTCTCCACCCAAAACTAGACCCAAGGACTCACCCCCAGCTGCTCTGAATTTTGAGTTCTCTCTACAGGTACCCCTCATTCTCACCTCAGCAGCACACATTTTCTTCATCATGCCCCGTCCCAGGAAAACCCTATCCTTGCCAGCAGTCAGGGATTATCTTAGGTGTAACTTTAAATACCCAAATGCTAAATTTTCCCTACTCACCCATTATCAATTACATTTTAACAGCTATAGTCAGCAACTTTTCATCCCTTAAAATATAAACTAATGAACTGTATCGACTATCTCATTAAGGCCATCCGAGCTCCACACAGCACATTGGTTAAAAATGTTAAAATTAAAACAGACGATTCCTTTGTGGAAGGCCACCATAAAAGCCATGTAGACATTTTTATTCTTTGAAGGTATTTTTGCCATTGAAAAAATCAGTCAAGGGAACTAAAGACTTCTAAATAGAGTTTTGGTAATCCCACATGGCTTTTCACTTAGATGGTAGGGTTTTTATTTTGAGTAACAATATTTGCTGACAGAGAATGTGGAGCCAATTATATCTTGGTCATTCACTAGCATGAATGAACTAGATACTTGATCAGAGTTCCTCCTCCTCCCCCAGAACCTAACCCGAAAGGAACACTTGCATTTTGCCACACTAATTTTATGGGCTTGAAGTTGATAAATTGATAGTTTATCACAAAAGAGCCCCAGATATTTTGTTAATGACATCCGTGTAGGAATGCTACTGAATTCCAGTTACCTCTGGCTCTGGAAAACAACAGTACAATTTCACAGCAGTTTCAAAACTCTTTTGGAAAAAAAAAAAAACCTGAAGGAAAAGGGAAGTTAATCTGAAGTGCCCCTGCTTCACTACTATGTGCATAAGAGAGGCCAAACCTTGACTTTTAATTTCTCATGTCAAACCACCTCCCACAATTAGTTTTACGAGGCTTGGGTTATCCACTTCAGAAGAACAAGGCTGAGTTTCCCTGCAGGAAATGAAAATTGCATCCAGGTTGTGTGGCTGCTTCAAAGGGGGCCACAATCCCGATTCTCCAGGTTATTCCCGCGGGCGATGGCTCTCCATCCATCCTTCCCAGCTTTGTTCTTTAGCACTGTCGGGGGAAGAGGAATGGGGGGGTGGGGTGTTGTGTGGAGGTGTCTCACTGCTTCTGGGGTTTTCTTTACCTTTCTATCTTTTGCTACTGCTTCTTTATGCTTTTTTTTCCTCCCCTTCCATTTTTGTCCTCCTTATCTTCCTCACTCTATGTATTTATTTTTCCTTCACTTCAACCACGAGTAGCTTTTCGTTCCAAAGCACGCACTCCTCTCTATGCTAGTTTAGGGCTATCCCACAACAGAAACAGCATATGAACAGCTAAACAGACTTTTTGCTCTTTATTTATTTTTATCTCCTTGGGAAAGGGAACCTAGCACATTGCTGTTTCTTCTCTATTACTGTAGGCAGAAGGTGGCATATGCTGGTAGCTGGGTTTGCTCTCGGCTTTAAGCCTCAGCCTCTGCTCTGCAGGAAAAGCCAGCCAGCCACTAGCTACCAACCCCAGAGCAGAGATCCCACTGCTGCGGAGGCTCTGTGCTTTGAGAAGTGTGGATGAAATACCTCACCCTGCGGCTGTGGGTCACCTGTGGCTAGAGGAAAGACGGAGGAATGAAGCGACAAGGATCTCTGAGATCCTATCAGGACCCCTCTTCAGGCACGTCTTTCAACGGCATCCCCCCCGCTATCCTTCGAAGTGGTTTGGCAACGTTTAACACGCCTCTTTCAGCAGGGCGCTGTGAGAGCTGGTAATGCTTCCAAGGTGCTCAGGAATGTCTCCTGCATTAATCGTTACCCCTTGGCATTCACAAAGCAGGGCTACAGCAACGCATCCTTTCCTCTCCAGCTCTCGTACCTGCCTCTGACTCGTGTCACTGTGTCACTTTAATAGGTCAGCTGGAAGTAGCTTAACTTTCAGTTTGCACTTACATATGAACATCATTTGATGTAAAGAGCACTCGTCATTTTTAACAGTTAATATTTGACTGCCTGACAATACAGGCAGTTGGCTTGGACTCTGGTTATCAGATTACTAATTCATGCAGGAGCTTTAGTTCACATGGCACTGGAAAGGTCAATTCAAAAGAGAGCAACATGGAAGAGAGCAGTGTGGAACAACTTACCTGGAAACAAGCATAACATATGGCTTAGTACAGACACCAGAAAGAAGGAGGATGCACTGAGGGAACCATCAACTTCCATTAGTTTCCCCTTGGTTAAAGAAGAGGAGTTTTAAGGAGTTAGTGACTGATGGAGACAACGTGAAAAAAAAAAAAAAGGAGCAGACAGAACATATATTGAGTCTAAAACCTCCAGGGTATGATACTGTATGCTTTTGTGACATTAGATGGAAGGCACCGTAGCAAACTATATGGCACTTGGGAGATGGATTATGGTATGCTATAGGGTATGGAGTACAGGAAAAGGAAAAGGAAAAAAGGAAAGGGAAAGGGAAAGGGAAAGGGAAAGGGAAAGGGAAAGGAAAAGGAAAAGGAAAAGGAAAAGGAAAAGGAAAAGGAAAAGGAAAAGGAAAAGGAAAAGGAAAAGGAAAAGGAAAAGGAAAAGGAAAAGGAAAGCTATGTCTGCTACCTGTCTCTGCTACAGCAGGAATTGCATCCCTGCATTACAGCCTGAGTTAAATGAAGAGAGGATAAACCACCTCAGGTAGTTGAAGAATTTCAAGAGAAGATGGTCTGGTGGGGACAAAGCACCTCTGTAACACTGCTCTCACATCTCCCAGATCAGCCGTGATCTCCTTTTGGATATCCAGGACACCTCACTGTAATCATGGCATTGAGCATTATCCAGAAATCCAAGTCCTTTTATTCCCATATGTGCCAAAATGCATGAAGACTTGTCTGGACTTAGCTACAGGGATCTACAGTTCTGGGGCCTCCAGGCTGAAGTTTTTGCTTCTTAGAGTAAACAAAACAAAACAAAAAAGCTTTATCCTTTGAAATCTGTGTGTCCCCTAGCCAGCTGCTGAGACTTTGTGTCTCCAGTCCTCCCTCACTTCATTAACTCTCTGCAAAATCAAGATCCAGCTGAATTGTGACTGCAGTGGCAGATTACAGTCCTCTATAATTAACAGGCATAGATATAGCATAATACAGCGTGACCTTTAGCCACAGAGCTTTGCTATAGACCTCTGTCACAACATTCAGACATAAAATAGCATGCTCCCGAGAATAGCATCCATCGGCTCCGCACACTGAAATAAAATACTGGCTGTAAATATTGTTTACCGCACATACTCGAGAGAAGTTGCGTTCTATAGATTTCCTAGTCAACAGGGCAAGTTTCCATCCTCCGTACCTTTAGCCGGCGTGCTGTTCTGAGCAGCACAGCGAGTCTGAACCAAGCCGTTAAGCCCATGAAATGCAATGCAAGGTCAGCAGTCTTACCTTTCTGTTATCAATAAATACACTCCTAGCTTCCCCTCCACTCCCCTTGCAGCTCCCTACTTCGGTTACGACCTTCTTCTCTTCCTGTCCTAAAGGTACCACAATGTCAAATTCATGGGAGAGTGCTGCCTCGATGTTCTGACTTTGCCAGTGCAGCTGGGAGCAGCAAGGAGAGGGCAAACCAGCCAGCGCCTTGCTCTAGCCAGACCTCGCGTCTCCCCTCCGCCGGCCACGAGGCCGTGGTCTGCCCGTTTGTCCGAGCCGATGGACTCCCGGTGCCCAGCTGGTGCCCCAGGAGTTTCAACGGAGCTCAAGTTTAATTACAGGGATAGACTTCTCCTGACTTTGGGAACCAAGGATTTACTCAGTGTCTCCCTTGTTGCACACATGCAAGGAACACGCTGATAAAGTTGGGGTTTTGCTGAGTGGAGACTGTTTCTTTCTGAGACCTACCGGTGAGCTAGTCAAAGAAACATGGTCCTTGGTACTTGTAGAGAACCTTGAACTGCTACAGCCCATCAACAGGATATAATACTGAATTAGTTTTGTCATGGATCGCAGATCTCCCAAACTGAAATGTTTCTAGGTACCTTTCTGTTGACAGAGAAGAAACTAAACCAACCCCCACCTTGTTTGAATGATAAAGCATTATAACATTATATTCATATATAAGTAAAACAGTCATCCTGAAGTTATTTATACATTTAATAAATGAGATGCAGTATTTTTAGTCTGTCTCGGGGATAAAACATAATCTGAGGGAGCAAGCCCCTTCCATTAAGCTGTGTTTGGAGACCGCTGCCTGCTAGCATCATTTCTACCTGGAAGAAGGGTAGCAGGGCTGACGGCGAGTGGTACATGCTCATCACGTTCCTTCCCCCCTGCCCGCTCTGCCCCGTTCGTCCTACCGCTCCACTGCAACATCTTCTTGGAAAACAGCTCCTTTCCTCTAACAAAGCAGGGGAGTAAGCTCTGCTTTAATGCTGATTAAGCTTTATATATTACTTTATAGGGAAACTACACAGAGACTGTTGCAGGCTGCTGTAACAGGGCCAAGGGTGAAAAAGCCAAGAGGAGCTCAAGCAAGAGCAAACAAAGAAACCCACCGCTCCAAGGATACAGGACCTTAACAACAACAACAGCAACCCCCTAAATTCTTCAGCAGTTAAAACACAAAAACCCAAACCTCACATGGTCCCTAGTTACATTCTTTTCCTGTAGCATAAACCCTCGGTCATGCAAACACAGAGCTCTCCACGAGCACAGCCGCCACCGGCAGCTGAGGCTCTCTTGGGGCACCCTCCCCACCTTGGGGCACCCCCCGCGGCCCCCAGCACCCTGACCCAACAGCCTCAACATCCCGGGGGATGTAGGGCTCAGCTCCTGGCTTTGCCCCACACCGAATTAGCCACTGACATCTTCCTCTTCCAGCCTTTCTCCAGAAAGAGGAAAAAAACCCCACACTGGCTAAACTTTCTTCCGTTTCAGTAGCAGATGACCAAACACTTATCTTCATACATAATAAATAAATAAAAACCCAATCTATCTTCTTCAGCACGTCTGCACAGCCTTAAAACTCCACTTTTCGTTCTGGTGCTGCCATTTTCTTACAGAAACCACTGCAGTAACTGATGTCCCCCGCTCTCCCTTGCAGTGCTCAGCGAGGCCCCGTGCACGCCAGCTTGGTCAACGCTACCAGGCAGGAATTAATATTCTGCAGAACGAAAAAGAAAAAAGGTTGTGCCCTCTTCCCATTTGGTGCTCTGCTGTTGACCAACCCCTATTTACTGCAGCGAGAAGGGAATTCTGCCACGTAGGAAGAAGCACCAAGGTTTTTCTGCCAAACAGCCTGCTACAGAAAAACCCTGAAAACGTCCAAGCCAGAGTAATTTGGGCCTGTGTTTGGACATCCTATATCCTCTCCCTGAGGGCCTGAATAGCTCCTTATTTTTCAGACCACCTGAATAGAAACATCGTTTTAAGCTTTCCTACTAATTTCAATACTCGTTCTGAGACGTGATGATTCTCCAGCAGGATCCTTATATCAGACAGGATGGCTCTGAGAGCATGGCAGGAAGGTTTTGTGTGCTAAAATCCCTTTAAACACAACAAATAACCCATTAAATATGTTTGGTTTTTTTTTTTACTTCAGACCAGACATTGAGAATAAGCACTTTGATCTGTTGCTACAAATTTCACTGTCTCCCTGAAAACAAAAGAAAGAAAAAAACCCACAAATTTTTACAATGTCTCACAAGAGGACAGTATTCAACTCAGACTAAGAATTATGAAGTCATATATTTTTAACATTCCTGTCTAGCCCTCTGCAAACCACAAAACAATGCAACATCCATCATCATAAACGCTAGGACATAAATTAGGAGGACAGCATATTTTTGGATGTTTTTAAAGAAAAATAAATATTCCTAATGGGAAATTTGAGAGAAATCATCAAAAAGCACTGTGGTATACATCACAGGAGAATGAAATCAATTAGGTCTTAATCTCATATTATTTATGAAAGGAAGAGTGAAACAGAGCGTCTTTTATTATAGGCATTTTCTGATTGTTAGATTCTGTTGCAAAACTTTCATTTGCTTTGGGTCACAAACACAGCAAGTGAAGCCTCTCAAAACTAAAACAAACAGAAGTAAAATGTTGGTTTTGTAACATCAGCTAATAGTATTAGATAGAACAGTCAGCCCATAATTATATATCTTTCATGCAGTTTAACTTATGCCATTACATAATTAAATTTAGACCAATGAGCCCTCAAAGTTATATTTTTACATAATAACAAACACAAAAATTATATATGTGCTCCCAGTAGCATTACAAGTTAAGTATATATTTGGCGACCCTTTACAGTAAGTGGGTATTCATTACTAATTCCTCTGGTATTTATTGTAACAACATTAGTCACGAAGAACTAATGTGGATATAATATCTGAGCACTGGTTTATTTCGCTATAAATCGGCAGTGTAGAATACAGTGGTAATTCCCTTTCCCTGGCACCACTGCAATGCTGTTGAAGACCACACCGCTGTCATCGGGGGGATATTCAAAATACACCGCGTTGCTGTCATTGAGGGCAATGCGTCCCACCATGGAGAAGAGCATTGTCCTTTCCTCATCATTCCTCCCCCAAATCATGGCACGTGTCTGTCTCTAGCCTATCTCCCTGCCTCCTTCTGCAGTGACACAATTTCAGAGGACAACCCAGTTACAGAAACAGACTTCTGTCCTGAACACGGTTCTTTTTTTAGCTCTCTGGCCACAGTTTGGTATTACAATTCATTCAAATGATTGCTGAGGGACCTTTTTTTCAGACACCAGTGTCAGGTAATCTTCTGATCAGTCCAAACTCAGACTGGACACCATGCCCATGACCACCCTTTGGTCACGATCTTTATTAACTTTCCCCCCATCACCCCGGAAGAGGATACAAAGTGGTCACTTACTTTAGGGAACAAAAAGTTCTAAAAAAGCAGAGGAACATGAAATAAAATGGAAGGCTCCCCATTCTTCAAGCACAACTTCAAGAACTGCAATACACATTAAATGGTGTATTAACAGATGGTCCGAGCGAGATGAGGCTCGAATGGTTTCAAAAGGGTCGTTGCCGTTTTCTACTGGCAATTTCTCAAGCCAATTGCAGACCTGCAGTAACTCTAGAACTGCGGAGCAGCCTACATGTAATAGGTGTTTGCATAAGGATCTTCCTGTAATTATATAGTAACTAAAGTCTAGTCATTGTAAGATACTGTAGAAGTATTTAAAACATGAAGTCTAAAAATACATCACTGTGACCAATTTCTGAAAAAAAAAAAAAAATCTCTGCAATTAGGAGCTCTTTTTCATATTCCTATCTACGCAGCACGAACTTCAAGCAGTTCATTGCACTTTTCCTATTTACTAATTTTATATAATTGTGTGTACCATGAGCACATTTGTGCAGTTTCTTTTTTTTCTTTTTTTTTTTTTTTTAATCACTCTGCAGCTGGTAGGGAGATGATACACCTCATTATCTTATTCTGTGGGTTATCTGAAATGGATATTAAGTAATTCTGCCTCCCTACAGCTTTGGTACGAAGCCAGGGAGAACTAGGAAAAGTAAGATGCTTGACTTAAAAAAGAGGATGCTTTTCATTTTCGAGATAGAAATGTGTTTTCATACGGTGTGCTTCTTTCAACAGTTTTGTCATAGCTAAAGAGACATTGCAATAGAGAAAATCATAACCTCCTGAAACACCTCCAGGTAGTTCAGCTGGGAGACAAGTTTCACTTCCAGAGCCCAACGCGTTAGTACGCCGTTATCAATAGGCAGACCAGCACCCCTCAACGAGCAACACAGGCCTCTCTCTCTGAATGAGGATTTTGGGCAAGCATTTTTGTGACGCTGATAGCAGTACATGCATATTTAAATCAAAGCTTAATAAATACTTTCATACATACGTTAAGCTTCTCTACCTACAGCATATTTGAAAAAATTTTCAGTATCTTCTTTTATCCTAATCCATTTTTATGCTCAGGTTTCCTCGCATTTTAGTTTGTGCCATCGCTTTCTAATCACCTTTTATTTGGAAGACTTCAGACTGGGAATGGTCTCAGCTGGGAGTGGGACTTCTCAGCCCCCCATTGCCTGGTGCTGACCTGTGGCCGCGGCAGCAGGGGAGCACAGTGAGGGCATCTCACAGGCATCCAGCCGGCCGTAACCCAGCTCAGCAAGAAGCATACTGAGTCATAAACGACACAGGCTTAAGTCATAGCGCTTGATGAAATATGACCTTGTGGGACAACCCCGTGTACTGATCTACTCTGTCAGTGAACAAGCGGCCAGCCAGTGCTCCCAGAAAGATAATTACCCACCCATCAAAGCACACAGGCATTTTTGTCCCTGAAGTCAAAGGGGCAAACATCTCTACGGACGAGGCAAGCTGGGGTATTTTTAGCCATGGAGCTCTTATTGCAATGAATGTATTGGGGAATGGTTTCCTCTGAGAGCTGCCAGAAACTTTATCCCTGCTTTTCTGTGTTGTTTTCCTTGTAAATCAGCTCTCTCGCAGAAAACATTACACTAACATGACCAATCTCGGATACTCAACAACAAAACTCCTAAACAGTCTTACCCAGACAGTGTCCTCATCTATCTGACCAGCTGAGTAAACTGGAAGAAGTAACTAATGACTTGCATACACATACACAGGAAAATATTTGGGTTTAAAATAAATCCCCAGAATACTGTAACCCCCAGTGCTTTAGGTTGCAATGACTTTCAACCCTTAATGAAGTATTTCTCTCACATGAAATTAATGATGCCAGCAAGCAAACAAACACCATGTCTTGCACACCTAAACCACTGTGCGTTGCCCGTGTGGGCTCCATTTTGAATAATGGAAAATGTCAACCCTACTTAGAGGCTTTCTGTTTTGGAAGGAGAACTCCGAGTCAATGTGTTGGCAAGCCTACGCAGGCTCTGTGTCCTAACGCCCCGAAACCATCTCGACACCTCACCCCAACCAACACTCACTATTAAATACTGTTCTGCGGGCACGTGCAAATCAGCAGCGAGAAAAGAGGTGGCCCAACAAGGGAGGTGGGGAACAAATGGCAATGCTTATTACCAGAGATGTTAATCCTTGTATAGCTGTACCAGTGGGAAAACGTGTCCCTCCTGAAGACGCATGGCATGGATGAAAGCCAGAGAACCCGAGCTCAAACAGCATCCAACAAGAAGGAAAATTCCAGGTTTTGACAAGTGTGGGTGATCTCCAATTTAGGCTGGGGAGTTTTCTGTGTCAAGTACTATCCGATGGCAAATGTACTCTTTACTTTGAAATGCCTGCAAGTCCAAAGTGAAATTAGGCCAATTTTTTTCCTAATTCCAAACTTCATTAAGTTGATGCCTGCTGGTACAGGGCTAAGCCTGTGAGGCTCATGTTTTTCTGGAGTAACATTTTCCTGTATGGTCTATTTTCTATTACAATGACTGGATTGTAGAGCTGAAATGAATGTCAGAATTGTTTGCTGGATACATTACCAGATACCTTCTTTTCTGAGGCCCAGAAAGAGAGATTGGATTTGCAACAGAGATAATTTTTGGTTTTCTGAAGCAAAGGTTTCCTATCACATAAACCATTCCCAGACATTATGCATTTTGCTCACCAGGTATACTCCCAAGCTTATTTATACATGAGAATTTCCACTTCAAATTGCCACATATTTGTCCTACAGATTTTGAGAATTACCTTTAGAGAAAATAAAGACATTTGGAAATAACCCTTCTACAAAGCCAAAAGGTCTTGTGAATAGCGCACCAGCTTTAAGTCTGTGAGAAGGTAGAGTCAGTCCTGAGCCAGGGGAGGTGAGGATGCAGCAGGCCGGTGCAGTACGCTGTCTCCGAGGATGTTCAGCAGAAACGAGACAAAACCAGGTCAGCTGAGAAGTGGCCTGCCCTGGTCAGCATGCCAATGGGGGTGCCAAGGGGCAGAAACCAGGCTGAGCCATGTCACACCAACCCTGTGCTGTTCATCCCACTTGTTCACGTGGTTCATTTCCTCACGAGGACCTGGGTGCCGTGATTTCTAAGGAGGACCAGCTCCTCTGTTTGATATTCCCAGCCAGACAGCAAGAAGCATGTCAAATATGCATATCTATTTACATGCATTTACATATGCATATAAAATTGTATGTGCATGAGGAGGGATATATTAGGCATGGAGGAGGATATATTATGGTAGTCAGATAAGCCATCTCCCTTTAGTTCCTGGGCATCCTGTAGGACAAATGTCTGATTTCAATGTATAATACTCTTTCACTCCCAATGAGGAAGGCTCTGGCTCTTCTGCGCTGCCAGAGAAGTGGTGCAAAAAGTTTCGGGGGTCTCTTCTCCTGGTGGCACTAGGCATCAGTCCCATACCAGGGGACATCCCTGACCCCGGCTGCGAGTGTCTCGCTGTGTGCCCCTCTGCAATCCATGCAGATGCCCTTGGATATTAAACGCTAAATGTCTTGTCTCCATACCAGAATGTCTTGCTGTGGCTCTAGGGTAGGACTACAAGCAGGCTTAGATGTATATAGCATTTCTTTATGGGTGCGTGCAGGAATAATTCTCCTGAAGGGTACAAACTTGATGAACCAAAGCTGCATTTCTCTGAGGTCAAGAAACTAGGGACTAAGGAACCAAGGGGGAAAAATGCCAGGTTCCTACGGAAATCAAAGGGGATTTTGGCACTGACTTCTACAGGAAATGTCTCTCGTTGTCGTAGCGATGTGTAAGTGGAAGAAAGCTTGAAAGATAATCCTTCAGATTCAGTCTAGGAGACTATGTGTGTGGGTGTGTTTATGGCTATAATTTATCACTCTGTGGTGGGGACCCAGAAGTCCACCAGAGAGAGAAAGGCCCTCCTGTCTGAGGCAGACCACATGTTTTTCCTGGAGAGCAGCAAGAGGGATCAATGAACGCACCGGAGAGCAGATCTACCACGCAGCTGAGCTGCGAAGCTCGGGGGATGCTCCTGCTTGCAGTCCCTTTTACAAGTTCTACTTGGAGCTATGTGTGGTCCAGCCCTGACTTCAGTTCCCAGTACAGCATTACCTGGTTGGTTAAAACAGACTTTTTTGTGGGGGAAGAACCCTGGCAGTTTCTTCCTCACAGCCAGCATTACCTTACCTCACATGCCCTCTTGAAATGTATTGAACTAATTGATGAGTTCTTAAAAATACCTATCTGGAATGCAATATATTTGTTCAATAAATCTGTATCTTCTCTGTGAGCAAAAATTAACATCATTAATCCTGCTTTACAAACTGGGAAGCTGAAACACAAAGAGGCAAAGTAATCTAACAGAGACGGTCAGAGCACAAAATATAACTAGGTTCCTCGTGTCCAGCACAGGTCACACAGCTGGAGACTATCTCAGTGGCCAAAGCCCAGCTCACAAACATCCCTCTTCCAAAAAACCTGACCTTACATCCCAGGCTAGATTAGAAAAATAAAGCATAGATATCAAAGGCCAAATTCCAGCCTCATTCAAACACTCTCAACTGAGTGTTCATGCAGCAGAGGTTAACACTTGCAATGATTTTTATGGGCAATATTTTTTACCATAGGATTTGTGGCGTACAAAGGCATGACTTCTCAAGCAGTTTCAATAATTGTGTTATATTTAACAGTACCAAATAAAAACGTAGCAGTTGGATCAATATTATATTCATATTTTATTCCATAAATAAACTCCATTGGTTTGTAAGCTGGTTGTTTTTACTTCCAAAATGTAGAAATAAAGATTTAAATATTTTTGGAGGAAACATTACAGATGGTTTTAGTTCTGCAGTTTTGATGCAAACATACTTCTTGGCACCACTTCTTAATATGCCATTTCTATAAATACTTAATGCTTACAGAAGTGGAGTAAAATGTATATATTACAGTGAAAAACACAAAAAACAGTGTTATAATCAAATTTTTAAATATTGCTCTTTAACAGGTAAGCTTGCTATGCAGATTCACTATATAAACAGGAATAGAGTTCTTCAGAGAGCTAAAATATTGGTCCCTTTTGGTATGTTAAGTATTAATGTGAAACTGCTGCTGCTGCTATGATTATGTGGTAATGCTATTTCAGCTAGTTTCTAAACATAACAAATAATGATATTCATTTTTCTTTACTTCATGGATTTAACTCACAGGAAATCAATTAATAGAATACTTCAGAGAAATAAGTTCTCCAGGTCTTATAAAGCCAGTTCCATTGCTACAGAGACGTATACTTTTTAAAATATTAAGATAAATAATACCACTGTAATTCAGTATTTGCATTAAAAATTCTTAAAATTATTTCTTCTGGGTAAACTGACCAAAAGGTGATGCTCTGAAATAGCTGTGTTCCCTTTTAGACTGTTCTTGATTACGTGAAAGTTGCCTTAAAATTTCAGTTGAAATATAAAAGATCTTTCTTTATATAAAGAGCCAAAGACAAGAAAAATACCTCCAGGTAATTGAGATGATAACAGTAAATTTTATGGCTTATCTAGCAGTCAAAGGCATTCAAGATCCAGTTAGGATGATGGGCAAGAGAATCCTTTGTCACTCAGTGTTTCTTTGAAGGAGTTGGTCCAGTAGTTGCTAGGAAAAAAAAAAAGCAAAACAGTCTTAAGATACCGTTAAAATACATGAGGTGGTTGTAACTGTAGAAATCTTCAGTGATACTGTAGGTGAGATGGTATTGGCATTCTCAGACTTCAAATCTACTGGCTACATTGCTCAAAAAAAAAAGCACTGAAAGCTTTTCCGTCTTGGAGGGGAAGGGTGTAATTACACGGAGGAATGGCACACTTACTTAAACAAGGAAAAACTGGTACTTGTGTGCAGCGTGGAGCAGGATTGCCTGGGAATGCCTCAGATCTGCACCTGGATTAACTGTGCTAATCAGCGTTCTACCACAACTAACTAATTACTCATTTTAAAAAAAAAAAAAAAAGGTCTTCAGTGCTTATTCCGCCACAAGGTTCAGCTGTTAATTCAAGTTTAAAGAAGTGCCTAACCCCAAAGACAAGATTTAAAAGACAGCCTTTGCTCTCAGGGTTTGCACGTGGTTAGCAGAGGCTCTCCAGGCAGGTGCTGCCTCTGCGGACTCCTTTCACAGGCAAAGAAGTGTTGCCAAACTATACTTGGCATTCACGGTAAATCCTTACCTTTTTAAAGATCTCGACACGCAGCCTGTTACTCTGGATGATGATCCGTTTCTGTTTTTCTTCTTGTTTCTTTTTTACTTCAGGTAAATTGTCATAAATCCTGGAATTAATTTAGAAAGTTAACTTCACACGGCATCCCTGGGACTCAGAAATAATTTGGTTTTCCTACAGGAAATGTTCGCCTTCAATGCAATACTTGTCATTAACAGGCATCTCTAAGTACTTAAATCAGATTTACGGCATGGGAATTATACATTATTAACAATAATGTTTTTATATAAAATCTGATTTGTTGAAAAACACTTCTAATTTTGGACTAAAAAGTAAAGAAAGAGATGGGATCAGGTTATCTCAAGGCAGCAGTGTAATTCTGGAGTAGCTTCTAATGAGCTCAATGGAGTTGGTTTCAATTTATAGCAACATAATTCAAACCAGAATCTGGCCTGCACACTTTTTTTGTATTTATGTCACAAAATTAGTACTAAGCAATTATTTTCAAGTATTTTTCTAAAACGTAAGAAAACCATCATTATAAGACTGTCGACTGTTAACATTTTTTCACTGTCTTTAGGAACTCTTTTTACCAAGGAGAACATAACCTGTCCATTTAAAAAATAACGTGAGTTGCCCTCAAAAAGGTGACTTCTGGTCTGCTCTCTTCCCATTGAAATCAATGATAAAATTCCCAGGGGTTTGAAAAGTCGGACCTTCCTTCGCAGCAGTCCTGTTCTTTGCATGCGTACGATGCCTGTTAGGTCTGATTTTTCCTCCTACTATTTTGCAGTACTGAGTTCTTGAGGCAGTGAGTTTTGGCTTGCACTCAGCCAGGAGATTGTGTTTTGGAGAAGAGAAATGGGACACATCTTGCTCACTCTTAAAAACGGGGTGAATTCTGCATGGTAGCCATTTGCAGCTTTCCTTGCTGTAAATGACGGCGCGAAGCGCAAGGCAGTTAAAGGTCAGACACCACATTTCTAACAGTTTGCTGTAATTCCCACATTACATGCCATAATCAGGATGAAAAAAAAAAACCCAAAGTGACTGTACTGCTCACATTTCTGAAGGTCCAGCATGAGGTATCTCTCAGGGACGTTGTTTTCACACCGTGGGTACCCCATGCCATCTGAAACTGCTAGAAAAAGGATGCTGAAAGGGCAGGGCTGACCCAAACGTCTATATTGATACAGTGGAAGAAAACCAAGAGCATTGCCCAAAAGCACGGCAAGCAGTGTGACAGACCAACCCTCCAGCGTATGAAGATGACGTGGAAATACGCTGCCTTAGGCACGAGGTGGCAGTGATTCGCAGTGAACTCTAAACCTCAGCGATTTGTACCTTTTTGATCTCATATGCATCTCCTTCTCTGGAATGAATCTTTCCTTTGGTTTGAAGAGGTTATCTAGCAGAGGGAAAATAAAGTTAATATTGGAGGAATCTGCGTTTACTGAAATTTTAAATGTCACGTTCCATGTAGTCATGATACGATATTTCTGATTACGTTTTTGATGACTTAAGGCCGGATCCAGATCTCCATAGGACAACAGAAAGGCATTTAACAACTTCATCTGGAGCTGAATTGGTTCCCGAAGCTGCCCTATGGAAAGGGAAGGATGGCTAAGACCCATAGCAACCAGCTTCATTGCAGAGTTCATTTATTTTAAATGCATATGGCCTTTTTCATTGTCACATGCGGCTGTGTACACCCTTTATTCAGATCAAGAACCAGCAAAGATTCCTGCTGTACTGAGCGACCCGTTTTCCCCGTACGCAGGCAATTGCACCCGCGCACACTGGCTGCATCCTCAGCTGGTGTGTGTTGGGAACCTAGCCTGGTATGATCATTTCTGATTCAATTTATACCTGTTTTGCAGGACTGTGAATAATTATGCTGAGTGTTAGGAGCAGGAAAATTATATTACTCTTTCCTGATCAAACATGAAGATACCTGTGATAATTCCGATCAGCATTTCCCTGGATACGGGAAAATAATTACCGATCTTAGCAGTCGGTGAGTCTCAGCAATAGGTAATTTTAACACCTTCCTTGCAAAAATGTTTTCTGAATGGGAAGGGATGGTGTTCATACGAGGTGGGAAGCCAGTAAATACAGAATCAGAACTGATTCTTGATGAAGGAGACCGTGTTTAACCACGTTTATCAGGGAGAGGAGGGAGGAGAGGACTGCTGCCTGCACAGCAATGTTCACAGAATCACACAGAATCACAGAATCACTAAGGTTGGAAAAGACCTGTAAGACCATCAAGTCCAACCATTACAAAAATTTTATTTAGATTTACACCAGGATGACCAGAGCATTGCCTACACCCAGGTGGTTTCCCTGGGGCGCTGAGGACAGGGGTATGATGCCCTGCGTAGTCGTAGTAATCTGAACATCGAAAGGTATTTTTGCCAGTATCTTTGCAGAACATATGTATAAGAAAAATATACGTGCAAACTTTTAAGCCCTTCCATTTTCTGAGGAAGTTTAGAAGACATAACATATATCACAGCAGGCACCACGTCGGCCTCTTTCTGCCATCCCACTGAAGAGACAAAATACAATAATCAAGGCAGAGAAGTAAATACAGAGAATAATTCATTCCAGAACTGCCCAGTGCAGGCACTGGCCCTGGGCAGACACAGCGACCACTACCTTAAAAAGGCTCCCTTCCCACCAGGTCTGCTTCCCTGCCGCTTAAGGCACCAAATGTTTCAGGGATATTTATGGGAGATGTCTTAGCAACCAAACAGCCTCGAGCGGCTTATGGGGCTACACCCAGAGGCAAAGTCATCCTCAGATTACCATGTTTCTCAGGAAAACGCTACATGTCCTTGAAGATCGCTGTTGGATCTCGATGTAAAAAGAAAAGGGAGCTTTGCAGCAGTTCCTGTTCTGAACTTGTACAGTTTTCAAAGCACAAATTGAGAAAGGAGGGGAGGCTGCAGAGCCTCCGCTGCCTGAGAACTAACTTCTCCACTCAGCGGCTGTCTACGCTTAATCACGCTTATTAAATCTCCAGTACACACAAGAAACATGCTCAATTTGCTAGGAAAATATAATTTGCCTTTTATTTATCAGTGGGTTTATGTTCATTTACGTGTTCGTTAACTTAAAAGGAAAAAACACTTGGATGCTATTGCTGTCCAAATAACCCTGAAACTTAAGGGAGCAGATTGCCTGTGACCCAGATGGTCCTGGAGAAGGATTAGGGTCCAGGGTCATGGATTTTCTGGGACCAGTGTGGATCCCAGCACACTTCAGAGCAGCCTCAGCATAGTCCCTTGCTGCTCAAGGTCGCACACCTCGTTCCGACAGCTCAGGATTGCAGGACGCATCCCTTCCCGCAAGGCATGTCCTCTAACCCGGAGAACGGCACACGATCAGCCTGAAATCGTATAAAGCCATCACTACGGGTTCTCTGCAGTGGTAAAACAAAAATAGGAGGTGCTTCATGCTGCACAGCAAATTCGGGCATCTTTTTTGTCCGTGTGTTAATATGGTCCTCAGTACAAGATCCCTGGTGTGACAGTTCCTTGCGTGTTCCCCTATTCTTGGGCAGGGAAGAGCAGCTGAGGGCACTGGAAATAACACCCCAGCAGAAACCTGCGCTACCTGCACCAAGCCCTCCCGCAGTCAGTCAAGGCAGACCTCTCCCAAGATGCGATGCCATCAGGCAGCATGACTGGCCAGCACAGAGCCTGGGTTTTATACGATTTCCTATGCACCGTGAGTGACAGCTGCTCAAATTTATGAGTTTTTATTCCAGGAATTCTCAGACGTAGGATTTCTGGAACAAAACTAATTGTTTTGGGGATTGCCCCCCCCACCTTTTTCCTAAGTAAAAGCTGTTAATGACACATTAACATTTCCAGACCTCTGTGCATAGCCAGCAGAACATGCGAGGGATGGAGAACCCAGCCCGGGATCTGCAGGCCTGCGACCTATCTTGTAAACAGCGTGACAAGCTAATCTGTATTTTTTCCACGAGTTGCTAAGACAGGCTGGCCTCTGTGTTCGAGTCGGTGGGAAGCACCGCAGAGGCCGAGAGCTGTGCGGGTGCTGGAGCGTACGGCTGTTCCTCCAGAATAATCCTCTCTCGATGGCACAGAAACAGTCTTGAAGGGCATCAGACCCACCACTTCCCGCGATTCTGCCTGGAACTACGTACGTGGCTGTGGCAGTGGCTTTGAAGGGAAGGATTAAAAAGAGACTCTGGGGAAAATCCTTCAAGAAAATAATAAATTTACGTTGGTTATAAAAATGCCCTTTGCGAAGCGGCTTGGAGTCAAAAGGTTAACACTTATGGCTAAACACTCATGTAGTATCTCTCAGCTCACTCTCAGGTCACTATGTATGAGAAAAAAAATCACATGCAGGCATCAAGCAGAAATAAGGCTAATCCTTGACAGATTTTAGGAAGAGAGTTCAAAAATTAACTGAAAAATAAATAAAAATTGGTATAAATGAGAAAATAAAAATCATATGTGCATTTAAATATTTGTTAATATTCAACACCGGGAAGAAAGCGTATTTCAAAGTGGAAGAGCAGCACACATTCAGCACTATAATAACCCGTCAAACGCATCATGAAGACCTGAATTACCATTCTTTCCTACCAAGCGAAGATCAAAGCGGGGCATAAGGTGGACAATTCCCTAGGTTAATAGTCTTCTAAATTGCATTTTATCAAAGTTCCTTATCAAATTTCATAGCCTCGTATTATTTTAGTAGAAAACTATTCTGAAGGATAGAAAAGAAGGGATTTCAAAGCAGACGTTCAGCATTTCCAGTGATGCACTGCAGTTAAAAAAAGGTATAGACAGGCATGAAACACTTCATTGGTGTTTTATTCAAACCTTATGAAACTACGGAGCGTCTGGTATTTACACCAACGCTGTGTGCAACAGTGGTCTGACATCTCCGTAGCAGGAGAAAGAAGCCACTTCAGCAAGTTGTAAATGAAGGTAACTGGGTCATCACTGTAATATATTCTAACTAATGCTAAACTGCACCTCAGACAGGATGAGTAACTTTCTTGCTCAGGAAGTTAGTAAATGTTTAGACAGAGAACAGATAAAATGATTGTGTTGGAACCCTCCCCTGACTTCCTATTTACCACTAAATCACTGAAACACTTAACAAAAGAGTGGCAAAATTTATCACAGGCTAACCTCTGCCCGTCAGAATATACATACATTTTCTCCTAACATGAATGCAAATTCTCAAAGTTTGTTAGGAGCTAAAATGTGCCTTTGAGGATGTGTTGCCAGTCCCTGAAAAGCAAAGCACTGATAATGGTGAGTCTCTAATTAAACTGCTTTTTCACTGAACTGAAAAAAATAATTCACCAAAAGCTCACTTGCCCAGAGAAGTCCAAAAATAAAAAAGATTTTTTAAAACACTGCTTTTTTAAATCAACAGTCCCCCAAAAAATAAATTAGCCTTGAATCCAAGATAAATGTCAAGGTGGCATTCAGCTTAGCGTGCCCATAGCACTTGACTGGGAATTCATCCAGAGAATATAAACTAGTGCCTACACCCAGGGGTGCTGCCCAAACTTTTGCACATTGTATGTCAATGACTTCATGCAATGAATTACTTCAGCTGCGGTCAACAGATGAGGTTTTGGTATTATTTATAAAAAATGCAATAACCCATTAGTTAAAGGTTTGATGGTAAGACTGCCTGGACTTTCTGCTCATTTCAGAGAAACGCTGAAGTTCAGACGTGGTCCTTCACCCAAGAGGACCCACAGGAATGGCGTTCATGGGCTTTCCAGCTGTTCAGGTCTGTCCTACACTGTGGCTTAGAGATTTATGAAAACATTTTCATACTAAATTAATTTTGGGCATGATACAGGAGATTTCAGTCCCCTCTGTCCAAATGATACTTGAACATTCATGGATTTCATCCAGAGAAAAATTTAATTAGCATCTCACCTGGCCTTCCTAAATAATTCTTTTTTGATTAAGGCATGTAGTCTTGAAAAGCATAAAATTTCTTTCAAAAAATAGCAATTAATGAAGAAGGTATGACAGATCTTGGTAAATTAATCAAAAGATAAATCTTATCTTTGGTAAAATTGGCATCAGCTTCTTAATCCTGACTTCTTTAGTTTCAATTTCTAATCATGGGTGAAATCAGGCCGTTTACTCCCGGATTAAAAAATCCATCACCAAAAATTCAGTTTTCTATTTGGCTACTTCAAGACTCCAATGAAATTATCCCCCAGCAAACTGACTGAACGTCATCAGTCACCCCTTATAAGGCACATTGTTTCAACGCTGTCATCATCCACACAGAAAACTCTTCATTTTTGAAGATTTTCCAATTTATTGCCACCTTCCTTGCACAGAGGCTGGCTATGTCCCCCCTTCCCAAGAGGGCATGCAGGGGATGTGCAGGTCACCCCATTCACTGCATCACCTCCTCCCCTCTCATCACAGCGAGTCCGAGCATCGGGCTCTCGAGGGACTGTGTCACCCACTGCCAGTGACCTGCAATGTGCCGCCGTGTTCAGCTGACTCATAGGCACTGCTCTAATCAATGTGATGAATAATAATATCATAAAAATAGGTCATTCCTCTTCCTAATTCAATTACCTGACTGCAGCTTAGTCTTTATTCAGAGCTGTCAGCCTTAACCAAGAGGCCAGGCGCCAGCAGGATCAGTGGCACTACTGCTAGCTATGAATTTTGATGGGGAAAAGGAACCCGAGAATGGCACAGCTAAAGTCGCACACGAGCAGAGTGGGGCTGGTGGCTGCAAACACCTCATCAGCCACCAATGGCATCTGAAGACCACAAGGATGCACGTTAGCGGCTGCAGGATTTGCTGGCTGAACACTTATTGCAAGTTCTCTGATTGCCATCTTCTCCTCTCTCCAGAGTCCAAATTCAAACCTCCCTGGCGTAGAGCTTCTCGAGAAACCAACCCCTTGAAAACACAAACAAACAAAGAGCAATCCTCGCCCTCCAGGCTTTTGCAGTTACAATAAAGCTTTCTGGAAAGGTTTAGAAGCACGACTGAGGAGGTATAAACTTGTTTCCAAAATATTACTAAAGATACAGGATTTGGATACAAGTCCAGAGAAACACAGCAGGCACCGCAGTAGGGGTTGAATGGTAACGTTCAGCTTATATTGCCATTTCCAATGAACCACCGCCCTCTCAAAGGAAAGGAAAATGGAAGGTATGAAAAAACCATATGTGCCTGAGAAATTTCGTTAAACCTCTGAAAGTGCTTGTGTACACTAAGATCACAAGGCTGTTCATTATGCAGATTTAAAGGCCTATAAACAGCTGGTAGTCCTGTCACTGAAGTAATTACATTACGGTTTTCGAGATTTAAATCCAGTTATTTGAACATTGTTTCTATTCAGTTCGTCACAGTGGGATCTCTAATTTGTTCGACATAGTCAACAGCAGAGTAGTCTATCTTGGACTAATTAGCACTCTCGAAATTTAGCAGTAGACATTACACAGCACAAAGGCTAGCGTGAGAGTTGCAGGTTCTCTGCCTTCAAAGTGCTCTTGTGACGATAAAATCTTCTGCAGGATAAACATTTTCATTTTTCTAAGATTACTTTCAGCATTTCGTAAAATCCTGCTCGTGAATTACAATTAAAAATGGTAAACAACTTCGGGTTTTTGAGGATGAGAAGGTAAACGGAAACTGCACAGATGTTGGTATTTATATGGAAATGATGTTGAATGCCAATTATTTCTTTCTCCTACAAGAAACTAAAGTTGTAACAACACTGTCAAAACATTGGGAAACTGCTAGCTAATAATTTCATATTTCCAATAAAGACACTTTCGTCTGATAGAATAATTTCAGGTGGAGAAAAATCTCTGGAGGTCATTGCTTTTTTTTCTAAGTGAAAATTCTTTTATTGAAATAAAAGCTTCAAGTCCAGAGTGAAGCGCACGTAACACGCTTAATTTCAGAGAGATATAATTGCAGCAAACTTGTCAAGTGCATAGGGAAACCTCTCGGGCTGCAGTTTAACCTCCATTTACACCTGCATGAAAGCAGGTTGCCACCCAAGGGGACAGTCCCACCTCTCCCCCTCCTGTGCCACCTTCCCGTGCGGGCACGGATGTGCACACAGGGAACTGGGCTGGGGAATGTCCTCCGGTGGTGGAAAACTAATCGGATAACAAATGTTATTGCCAGTGCTTGCGGCAAGAACGCTGCAGCTACCTGCCCTGCGAGCACCTCGGGGTTGCACAGAGACGCTCTACCCCTGCCCAGCCACAAATGGGCTTATAATCCATCCTTGGGGTCACTGTGTCAGAGTCAGTGGAAATTAAACCCATCAGCCAACCTGCCCGTACAAAAAAAGACCACTGGAAAATGTATGAGGGTGTGCTGGCAATGAGCCCTATGAACCTCAGAGCCATGAAGACCTCTACCTCCACAAATCCCAAAGACATCAGGAAAGAGAAAAAAACAAGAAAGGAGGAAACTGTCAGCCTGAAAAAAAGCAACCACAAGATCACACCCTGAAGCCTAGGGGTGCCATCAATACGATGCTGTATACTTAAGCAAATTTCCAGGTCATCATTTTAACTCTCCTGGGTTCTTCATTTCAAATGTTGTTTCAATGTGTGTTGCTGTGAAGGAGCAGCCAGCTTCCCGAGACCAAGGAACCTGCAGGCAGGCTGCATTTGGCTGAGATTTTTTAAGACTAGCAGGGAGAACAGGAGAACCAGTAGTACTAGTACCTAATAAAATGCCAGTGGCTGTGAGGACGTGGCAAAGCAACTGCCCTGCGTGCACACAAATGTTTGCTGCCCAGTTCCCTTGATGTCTAATGACGGCTGAGGTCTAATAGCTGTTTTGGCCTTTATAAGTGACTGCAATAGGCTTCCAGAGGACCACAGGAATGTAGCTGGCACCATAGGGAGGACATAGGGCAGGTCTGTGCCCTCTGCTGCTGCCGAGGGCACCGTGGGCAACTGGACCATACCCTGGAAAGCAATGGCTGCAATAACACAGCAATGAGCCTCAGCCACCAGCTTTGGTGTCACAGAATCACGGAATCATTAAGGTTGGAAGAGATCTATAAGATCATCAAGTCCAACCATTAACCCAACCCCACCATGCCCACTAAACCATGTCCCACAGTGCCACATCCACACGTTCCTTGAACACCTCCAGTGACGGTGACTCCACCACCTCCCTGGGCAGCCTGTCCCAATGCTTCACCACTCTCTCAGGGAAGGAATTTTTCCTAATATCCAGCCTGAACCTCCCCTGGCACAACTTGAGGCCATTCCCTCTGGTCCTGTCACTTGTCACTTGGGAGAAGAGACCAACACCCACCTCCCCACAACCCCCTTTCAGGTAGTTGAAGAGAACAATGAGGTCTCCCCTCAGCCTCCTCTTCTCCAGACTGAACACCCCCAGCTCCCTCAGCCGCTCCTCATCAGACTTGTGCTCCAGACCCCTCACCAGCTCCGTCGCCCTTCTCTGGACAGCTGATCCTGGACCACAACCGACTCACAACCAGGTATAGACAGAGATGGAGGTGGCATTCAGGACTTTCTGTGTTTGGACATATGGACACACCTTAGGATGATATTTTTCCTCTTCTGGGCACTTTGTGCCCTGCATAAATCCCAGGCTTTCTACCACTTGAAAAGATGGCTTTGAAATACATAGTCAGGGATGAACCCTGCCATGTTTCCTTGGCTCAGCCAGCTTTGGCTGCCAGGCAGCTTTCAGAGTCATCTGTGCACGGGTGCGGCACACGAGCAGCCTGGGAGCTCTCTTTGGGAAGAGCACAGTCTCATTACGCCCATGAAAATGAGAGGCTGGTGCCAAGGGAGGCGGTGCTGCCCTCCTCCCTCACCATCTCCCACCCTCCCTCTCGCCTGCCTGCGCCAGCTCATCTGATCACAACACTGTTTGATGAGCTGCATCAGTCATTTGGTCTGATAAAACCTCAAAGAGGGAATCGTAATTTAAAAAATAGTAATTAAAAAGCAGCTTCTGCTAGATCAGCTCACTCATCCAACTGAAGTGTGGGGGCACAGATGGGCCACACGCAGCGACAGAGCAGGCGGTGACACGGCTGCGTGTGCCCACAGCCTCCCTCGCACCAGGTTGTAACGTGAAATGGCATCCTCAGGTCACTGGGATATTGATGTCCACTTCCCATCTCAGTAAATGAAACTATGCTTGCCTCCCCTACCTGGACTACAGCTGCATTTTCATTTAATTTTACTTTTGCTTCCTAAAATATGAGACAAAGTCCTTCCTTGCTTTAAAAGCACATTTTACATGCTAAAATGGCTTTTCCAGAGAATGCGGAATAATAACTTCTCTTCCTTCCAGCTTTGGGGACGGGCAGAAGGAAAGGAGAAGGCCGTGACCCTGGTGTCATCAGCAGAGACATCAGAAGGACACAGGCAGCCGGTGTCCTTGGTGAGCATGAGGGGGAAGCCCTTGTCTCTTCTGCAAGAGGGGTTGCAACTAGGAAAGTTCAGGAGCATCTGTAGGAAACAAAGACCCCTCACTCTGGGACTTGTTAATGCTACTAATCCTTCTGCACAACAGCATCCACCAGGAAAAGTCCTAAAATACCAATTGTCAGGACTCAGAGCAAATTAAATATGCTCACAACACTCCTACGGAGCCCTCTGAACTGCAGCCTACACAGTTCTGCTTTGTCAGGGATCTAGGATTTCCACTACTAATTACAGTTATGCTTAAATAACAGACATATGACACTTCTGTCATTATAAAAATATTAAGATCTCACAAACAGAAAATTACATGTGGCTACACAAAGGCAGATGAGTTACGGAAACTAAAGATTCTCTTTAGACAAATTGTCTTTAATGACCAACAACTAAAAGAGGGAAATAGTCATTTACTTGAATAATTCATGAATATATTTCAATATTATGCTTTTATTACTCGTTAAACAAGCATAAAAATTAATCTTTAATGATAATTTAAGGAGAAATACGTTTAACCTTTCCTTTTTTTGTTTCATAAAGTATTTGCAGAGTGGTTTGGGAGACTTTTGAAGATGACCAAACAAAGGGGGAGGTATTTGCCACTTCTTCTAAGATATATGACAAACTCCTGGCCTGTGCCATCGCCTGCTGGCAGGGCTTGCTGGTTCTGGCGCAGAGCCCCCAACACCGCGGGGCAGCACGGCCCTGGGACATCGGAACCCAAGTAAATTAACTTGGATAATTGAAGTGGTGAATGAATTTTGTCGACTCTTTAAAATATAATTCATGTTTTGTGCTTTGTTTACTTATGCTTGTTTAGCTCTTAGTATAAAAACCCATGATGTATCTGATAGAAGGTAGACTCCTTCGTGCCACGACAAACGGCACAGATGTAGCAATAAAAACTGGTACTCTCCAATGCAAAGCCTGCCAAGAGCCCCGAGACAGGGACTGTGCCCACCTTTCCTGCAACCAATCTCACTCCCCAGGGAGCTAAAAACATGTATGTGCTTCTCAGTGTTGAGGACATCAAAGATTTTCTTTCCTGCTTCCTCCAGGTGACCCGTCTAGTTGTTTAACGTTTTCAATTGATTTATTTTTCAGTAGAATAATGTGGCTTCAGTTTTAAAACCAAAATGTAAAGAGGAATGCCAATCAATCAAATAAATCTTCTTCTTTAGTCAACTGAATTAAGTAACAGCCAGATGGCAATTAAACAGAAAAAAAGAAAAGAAAAACAAAAGTAATTTGTTTAACATCTTGCGCCTAGATAATATTTACAGAGTTGTTATTGGGAGCGAGCTACAAGGGAGCTTCTCAGAGAGAACCGTTTTACTCACTGGATATTGAGTCTGTTCACCACTACGGTAATAAAACAACCTAATCAACTCGCATTAGGAAATCACAGAGTTCAGATGCATTGATTTAGCAGCCTTGCATGCAGCTGCTGGGCGGACAAGCGTTCTTTCACAGCTAGCTCGCTGCTGAGGGCTTCATGAGCTAAGTGGCAAGTCCACTCCTGAAGCTGCTGAGAGGACTGGATTGGGACTCCTACTCCCAAATCCCACCTGTCCCCCCTACCTGTCACTTCTCTCCCCAAACTGGTCTTTCTGTCAGCTATGAGAGGTATGAAATGCCATTTATTGCTGTCACCTCTACAACTAGCAGCAACTAGCCTCATGCTGAAGAGCACAACTGCATGTGACAATGACAAGACATCCCCAAGGAAGTCTCCTTCCACTGCCACAGACCACAGAAGACGCCTCATCCCCACTAACCCATCTCTGTGCTTCAGAGACTTTCTGCTTTGAGCATTAGGACAGACGCTGGAGCACTGGTGGGGTGGGACAGGAGCAGCGGGTCTCATGGTTTTGTGCAAAGTTAATATGGAAATACCATACACATGGCAAGATTTCAAAGACAGCTACAGGCCTGTTGCTGGTCAACTTACCGCTGAGAGGGTGAGGAATGGTGTATTGCTTTTTTTTGCTTGAAGTGGATGTTGAGGAAAGCTTGCGAACGAGCGCTCCTTGGTTGCTGGCAGGAGCATCGCTTTGCTGGGCCTTCCTCAGCTGGACCATATGTTCAAGTCTCTTCAGCCTTTCTTGTGAACGAGAAATGAACTGAGGCTTATGGATTTCTAGTGCTTCCTATAGGAAACAGAGAAACCGCTTTGTTTTAAAAGAATTAAAAGGAAGAAAAAAATGTGCTATGCATCTAACTGGGTTCAGTAAGAGATTATCAATGAAAATGATCGCTTGTCTGTATGAAAGTTAGCCAACTGCTTCCCTTTCTGTCCTTACTTCCTTTTACTGTTAGAAAGCTGCCCTGGTGTGAAATTCCCAGATCAGACAAAGGAGAACTTCTGAAACACCCCCAACTTTCAGAAAACATATCCAAAAGGTTTTGAATTACATATTTCTATAAGTTATCCAAATTCAAGTTCTTGATGTTTTGCCTATTTCCTTGTCTCACCCCATCTCCGAAGCAGCTTGTCACCGACAGTTCACAAACTTTCCTGTTTATTTAGATTGTCACGCAGATCTATTCATGGATGATCCAGAAAGAAAACGCTTTTCAGTCAAAGGTTGCTTCAACATTTAGGAATGTCTTAGGACTGAAGACAGGAGCAGAGATTGGTCTGCAACAGGCGCCGGAGGAGAAGGCAGGAAAGCACATCTGGTGCTGGGGCTTGGTATCAACCTGGGGTCACGTCCATACCTACGGCTGCCGCTCGTGGTACTGGGTGTCGTGCACATTTGGGGAATTGGCAGTTTCGAGGTACAGTTTCAAAAGTGTCTTTGGGAAATTTGTAAATCCCCCAACTTTTACCATGTTCCTCTATGGGAATGGCAGGTGGGGCTTAGAATGGGGAGCAACCAGCCAGCCAAGCAAGTCTTGGCAGCTGATGGAAGCTACCAAAATTTCACTGGAAAGGAGAAAAAGGAAGGAAATGCAAACTTCTGCCCTCAGCCGCTTCCCAGGAAGCGACCACCATCCATGAAAAAAAAGAAAAATAAATAAATAAATAAATAAATCCCCATATTAACAACAACAATAACAACAAATTGCTATTTTACCCGCAGCGTGCACGGGGCTGGTGGTGTTTTCTCAGGCTGGGAGACGGTTTCTGCCCGGGTGAGCGCGTTGTTTTTCTCGTGAGGAACATCTGGCGAGTGAGCCGTGGATAGTGTTACCCTCCTGGCTCGCTCCCACTCATCCTCCTCCTTGCGCTCCTTTATTTTGTCACTCGAACCACAGAATTCATAATCACCTTCGAGAGATTTAAAAGTTCATTAAGAGTGCATGGTTAATTTTTTATTGGGTTCTCCACCTCATTAGACATAGAGGGCAATTTCTGAAATAAGAGTGCCAAAGTATTATTAATAGGCCTCATTAAGCAGAACAGATCAAATCTAATCATAGGTGCTACTCGGTGCCCTGTGACACCCAGAGTATCTTTCACATTAAGGCAGACATCCCATTGAAGCGTAATTAAACCGCTTGGATGCTTAGCTCTGTTTGCTGGTATTTGCTTCCTGAAAGCAAGACACTTCTGTAGCACAGTTGCATCATGGAAAGCAAAGGATATCATGCTGCGACTTGCAGTTTGAGTTCATTTCCATTTATTGCACGTATTGTAGGAAATAACATATTGTTATGGACCTTAATCACATATCATTTCTCTTTGACCATACTGAGGCTTTCATAAACACTACTCTTGTTTTTTTCTTTGCTGAGAATATGGTTTGCTTTCTATCATTTCTATAGATTCATTAGCCAGTGGAAAGCCTCCATGAAAAAAATAATAAACAAAAGGTTAATGTGCATTATAACATATTATTATGAAAGCTGTCTATTCACATTGAGAAAAAAAGATTATTTTCTACACTTATAATTATGCTTTAATGCTCTGTGACTGATGCTCCCTGCACGAATTAGGACCAAAAGAGTCTATGTGCTCAAAAATCAGAGTTGACAAGATTCTCATTTAGAGGACAGATTTAACAAAATATAACAAAATATAAAAAATAACAAAGGAACTTCAGAAGAGCTCCATATGAACTATTTTTGAAAAGTCACACTGGAGTACTTCTTCCTTGCCAAATAATTTGATTTCTACAACTAAATATCTGGGAATAAAGCCCATTACTGTTTTATTTCAATTTTTGGTTACAATAAACTTAAAATATTTTCCTTTTTATGACATATTGTACATATTATATTGTACTTAAAAAATATTAAAATTATCTGTGTTGGGTACACTTGCCTTATAAAAGCCTGAACCGTATTTCCTCCTTAATACTGTTCGTGTTAACATTTTGGAAAAAATCCTTGAAACCTGTGTACGTGAAATTAAACTCCTCAATAAGCCAGGTTTTCAGAGGTGTCCGTTAACTTTATTTTTGATAGATCTCAGCAGATGCTTCACTGTTGTAAAACTAAGTCACTTCCAGTCAGTGAAATGGCATGATTTAGCTTCAGGCACTGAAAGCAGAATGTAGGCTTCTCTCTTCTAAATGGGTGCTGTATTCAGTAGCTTTAGAGTCAATAATGAAAAAGTTTTGCCTACCTGCCTACAAAAAATCGGTAAGAAAAAACGCTGTAAGAAAAAAGGCTATATGACCATTATAGCATATTTAAGGTATATGTGGAGCAAATTTCTCACAAACCTATTGATACCAAAGCCAGATTAATCTATAGTACATGTCAGTTGTCTTCTGCAAAAACACCTTGTATATAAGTACAGCTGCTTGTGTCATCTCCATTTTAGCTATGTGAATAAATGTTGGAAGTAAGACATCCCAACCAGTGCTGAACTAGAAGAAATTGCATTTTAAATGCTGAAACCTTGTTGATAACCAATTGTTAAATCTTGTATTTTATTTTTTCTTCATGACAATCTCTCCAAACGAGGTATTTCATACTATGCCTGCGCACCACATAGTTCAGGCTGTTGTGTCAAAAAAACAGGCTGCAGAAGTGGAAGAAAGGTATCAGAACAAGGTTGTAAAAATAACCTCACTTCTGGTGCTTCTTGATTGGACTGGGAATACTTGACTCCGCAATTCTAATGTTTTTTCAAGATTCTCTTGAATCTACTTACAAAGTAAGCCTATCTTTCTCATTTTAATCTTGTTTTCTATTAACCATAGCAATGTATACAGTCAGATTAGTTGATTGATCTCTCACCAGATGACTCATACTCAGCACTTAAAGCTGGACAAAAATGGACTGACTTTCCATTATTTCACTTTTTTCTTTGAGTCTGATCTCATCTTATTATTGAAACCATATTCCTAACAACCACAGTAAGATTTGTACCTTACTTTTTAGGAGCTGGTTTTGCCTGTGAACATTTTCTTCCGAGAGGACTCTTGATGAAGGTTTTCTATCGCACATACTATTGGAGAGAGACATTTTTGGTTTCAGGACGCCCTGTGCTTGGATCTCTTTGGATTTGGAGGTGCCTTTGGAGGGATCTCTCTTTTTTGATGAGCCATCAGTAGCAGCAGCGATTGCCTTTCTGGATGCTGTATCTGGAAGAGAGCCAGAGGCCGTCGCGCTGCTCCTGCCCGTGGTGCATTGCTTCTTCTTGCTTCCCGACAGCATTTGTGTTCCTGTGAAAAACAGAAAAAACAACCCCAAATTCTAAAACATGGGAATATTTTTCTTCTCAGCCCTCTAGTCCTCATAATTTTTATTTCCTGCAAAACTGCTTTCAGTCATACGTTTTAAAAGTATGATACAAATTTTATCACGACTGCCATGCAGCTGTACTGCAACAAAATGTTACTGACTATAGAAATAATCACAGAGGATACTCTTAATAATAATAAACTGCCTTTCTAAATAATTTAGATACACTCTGATGGGCAGCGTGGAAGGAGTCAAGATACCGCTGACAAAAAGGTATGCTGTCTGTCTTTCTCTTGCCTCTTAGTCACTTGAGAGGAACATTTGAGATGATTGGTTAAACCTGACCAAAATTATAATTACAGATCCAACGGTGGCTGTGATGAGAACTGAGGTCCAAGGGGTTTGGGAATCAGGGTTTTAACCTCTCTGTAGTGGAGTGGCTGCCTGAGAAGCATCCCCCATCTCCAGCATTTCTAGTGCCCCGACGTACCTCTGTGCAAAGCTGCAGCAGGAACCAGCAGCAAAAAAGGTCCGATTTGTACAAGATACACTTTCCCCTGAGATTGTTTTCATGAGAAGGATGTTGCAAGCAGCTACAACTGCAGGACCCTGCCGTATCAAAAGCGGCAGAGCTAGTGGGGTAAGCTCTGTGCGACACAGACCTTGAAAGACGATTCAAGCTGACCACCACGACTGCCAGCAAAACCCTAGAAAATGGAGTGTATGGGCACAGAAACACACAGAAGTGTCCATTTTCCAAGGTGCATTTTAGGCGGAGTTTTGGAGGGAGAAGAAACAGAGCAGAAAAAAATAAATCAGGAAATGAAATCCAAAGAATAAGGGATGACACAGAAAGGGCATCAAGATCAGCGAGGGGGGGGCGAAAGAAGGTGCAGATGGGAACTATTCTCTGTCCCTATAAACCACTCGGTAGTGGTCCCTGGTAGGCAGGCACCCACATGGCCAGGCACACAACATTACTCTGCTCTCCTCTTTTAATAATGTGCATAAATCGTCTATTGGCAGTGCTGGTGACAGGCTGACTCGAGACCTAAAGATTTGTGTAGATGGAAATGACCAATAGCTATTAAAAAGTCGGTGAAAGAAGGTGACTGAGAGATTTGGGAGGTACAAGGGGAAAAAAAACCCACCTGCTTTCAGACCTAACCATAAAACCAGACCAGCCAGGCAGGGATTGCCTCATTCTCTGTTGTGGACATAACACATTTAATAAACTACTGGTGCTTTATGACAAACACTTTTTTAAAAGCAGCCACATAATTCTTTTCTCTGCTAACTCATCCTCAGCAGCTGCCCCTCTCCAAACGCTTCTCTCCAGTGTCTTGGTTGAGGACAGAGGGAAGATTAGAAGTGTTTTTCTTCTTTGATCCAATCCACAAAGAAGGATGAAATGCTACATAACGTTAGACACTTCCTTATCTCATAGTCATTAAGTAAAATTAGATCCTGCAGTGCGGTGCGGGAAGTTTTCAATTCACTTTCCCAATCCTTAATCCACTTGCAATAGATGAGAAATATTCTTTGCCATAAAATTATGGTCTCCTACACTTTTTAGTGATCTGAACGGCTGATGTTTCTTTTCGATCACCCTGTATTTGTGGGGAAATCAGAGACTTTAAAGGACAGCACCTAGTGTTTTTCCCTTACCATGCAGATCAGAAAGCTTTTAACACGTTTCTTTCTGGAAACTCAACTGACCATACAGGCAGAAGGAGTCAACTTCTCAGGGGATCCTCTAGTGACGGATCCCTGAAGATAAGCGTAGACAAAAAAATGAATTTCTAATTAAACTCATTGAGATAAACCCTGTCCTGAGCCATTTCACAGCCATACAGAAAATCTGGTCAAAGGAATGAAGTGCACACAGAGCTCCCAAATTCTAGGCTAGCATCCAAGCTCTCCCTCTTCTCTCTGGTATAAAGTATTTTTCTCCTTGCTTTTCACACATTGCAAATATTTGCCTTATCTTTTGTCAAAAATTAGCTCTCTTCTCAGATGAAAATAGTTTTGATGCAAATACTCTCAACAAACTGGATTGACTCAGTTCTGTGCATACACTCAGTTGGAGCTCATGCATTTACAGTGATCTGTTCCTTCATTCCCTGACCGATCCCATACCTGCAGTTACATACTGTGTTTCTACAAATGTTTTATGACATATAGAGAGGAAAAACATTGGGACAGATTAATGGGGTCATGGGCATCAAAGAGTGTTTGTGGGAAGAGGTAGAAGCAGGCAGCGCGGTAGGAGAAGATGAAGAAAGCAGCAGGTAGCATTAAGTAACTGCAGAGCAGCAGAGAAGGAAGTCTTTTCACAAAGGCAGCCAAGATACTAGATGGATGGGGGGGGGGGGGGGGGGGGCGGGAAAGAGGGCAGCTAAGCCACAGAAAGAACTTGAATGGAAAACAGATTATCTCTTTAAATCATCTTTTAAATTAAAATAGTTTACTGGCCAGTAGAAAGCAGAGAGGAGAAGAAAAGAGAGTGGAAAGGAGAAAAGAGTTTCTGCTCATCCAAGGCAGCAGCATCACAGTAGGAGATAATTTGCCTTCATATCAAGAAACGGTCTGTGCAACAAATGTGTGTGTTGTGAAGCCAGCCAGCTTCTTCACTGAGGTTGTCAGACAGCTCAAACCACTGTTGTGTCCCCAGGAGAGGTTATTTGCTACGGCTGGGCATTGGTATCCGAAACCGAATCATCAGGGTGGTGAAAATGGGCTGCAAGGGAGCAGAATAAAACAGCGGAGACCAGAGCGAGCGAAGGAGTTGTCCATAAGTCACGTCTCTCCTCTCTAACATCTTAGAATATGGATCTGAACAAAAGAAAGAAGCGTTGCCTGGACTATTCACACTCCATTTACTCCTAACTACCAAACTAGCTATTTGTGGATATTGGCTTCCAAGTGTAAGTACAGTAACCTTCAAGAATTGAGAACTAAGCCCCAGGAATTTTCTTACATACAGTGCAAATGGAGACAGCCTTCCCTTCTGCACTGCACTCCTTCCCTGCTAAAAGCAATGCCACCACTGGCATTCTGCCCATAAGGTCTGGGGATTCCCACAAAGATGTGGATTGGAGAGAAAGGGAAGAAAGGCATGAACAAAACTAGGGATGGGGTCTCAAATTAAAAAAAAAAAGCTGATGGCTGCTTCTTAGCATTTTATGACAACAAAAAGATGACTAAGAAAGAATTAGAAAAAGCAAGATTCCTTAGGAAATTCAGGTATAAAAACACTGCATCCTTCTTCATGAAAAGTGTCTTCCTTAGACCTTGTACTAATATTATAACTAAATCTTAATCCTTATTATAATCACAGTATGGTGGGGATTTTTTTTTTTTTTTGGTAGTTAATTAAGGTAATAAGAAAAGGTGCGCCTTGTTCTCGTCTAACATCGCAAGCAATCAGCATAATAACGGAGCCAATTTGGTAAATTCTTTCCTCTAACTCCCTCTTGAATTAACCGTTCAATTCAAAAGGTACACCCAGATGCAGTCAATCCCCAGGAAAACACAGCAAAGCAAAACAGAGATGGTCTCCAAAGATCAACTCCCTCATCCTCAAAGCAGCTGTCAGTTACCTTCACTAACGAATGTAGATGCAAATGATATTTAGAAAAAAAGAAAAAGGCAAAGGTACTTAAAGGTAAGATCACAGAGTTTGACTCTGTACACTCTGGATCCGTTTTTAATATACTGTGTGGGGAATTAGGACTGTTACTCTCATTAAGACTATCTGGAATTGTATATCTAAATCCCCATGCACCAAACTTGAAATATATACGCCCCTCTGAGAATAGCTAGAATTGCAACTGGATGACTAGCAATATATGTTTTTTCTATTATCCCAGCCAAAGAAAGACTTTAAAACTAATGAACAAAGACACGCAAGTGTAATGCTTTGGGAGATACAGGAGAACAAAACTCCAAGAAACAGAAAGCAGAATGACTCCGTTAATAAAATTCAGCAAGTATAGATCCTAGTTGTACAAGATCAGCTGCTTATAGGAGAAAAAGGAACAAAATCGTAATTACATTCAGAGAAAAGTCATTTTTGCCCTATGCAAGAAAGAAGAAGACAACAGTTCAATTTTTAAATATGGCTTAGTGAAAACCATATGATATTGGAGGAGTTAAAAATATTCTGCAAAACCAAGGGTAGGTTTTCAAAAGCTCTTTTTTTAAAGAATCCTTGATCTCTGAGTAAAATGAGTATATTGTTTTACTGTAAAGTATCTTTTTACGTTTTCCTCCCTCTCCCTTCAGGGGGTTTTGCTAACAGGAAGTGACCCTGCATTACAGCAGGTTAAACTTGCTTTTCCTTGAAACATGGACAATTCAGGCAAACATACCCTTTTCCATTGTTACGACTTTTTTTCTTTTCATTTTACAGCAGGATAATGCAGCTTTTCATACTTTCGTGTAACACTCTTCCTAGCTTTTCAGGGTGGATTTTTGACGATTCATGACAAAGTGCTTCTTTGAAACTGGCCAAAGCTCATTTCAACAGACGCCGCGCTACAAATCCTGCACGACCACCAAGCAAGCCTGACAAGAGGCGGCCGGGGAAGGAGACACACAGCGTTGATTCACTGTGTGTCATTAATGAGATCAGACATCACCACTCTAGGTAGGCTTTACATTACAGACCACTTGCCGGTGTTCTTTTTTTTAATTTAATAAAAGCCCCATGCCCTGGGATGCTGAGCTCCCCCAGACCTCCGTGATGGGAGCTGACGCTGCCAATACCCCAAGCAGAGAGGAGCAGCAATTAACATGCCTTAAACGTAAGAAACTTCTACCTTCTTCAAGATTTAGACCTAGGCATATGTAGGCATGGGTTGTATGGAGCCCACACGTGCCTCAAGCAGGCAAGCAGTGATCTGTAATCCAAACCAAGGCTCCAGCCGCCTGATGACAAAGACTGATGACTCCATTCCTATCATGAATCAAGTATTGCCCCTGCTAAGCCATATGATCTTAGATAGAAGTAAACAGACCGCATCATCTCAACAGCCTGCTAACGCAGAAAAATGGAAACATTGAGAGCAATGACAATATTATTAGTTATTTCAGTGTTTGTCCAGGGATGGAAGATAGGATGGATAATTTATTGTTCAGATCACTGCCGAGGAAAAGACATCACTTTTAATCAGTCAACAAGCTGCAGTCAGCAAGGAGTGCTACAAAATTCAGACATTTTTACTGCTGACCAGCAGTGAGACCTATGTCCCTAAGTGTCTTTTGATGTTTGTCAAATGACTTGTTTGCAAGAGTCAGTGTCAGATGCTGTTCAGCATTAGCACCCGTGGAAACTATCCGAATTGCAAAAAATCCTGACAGTAATGTAGCTCTGCCCATGCTCCCTAATCAAAATGTAATGCTTAACGAGGTCTTGGATTTACCTTTCAATAAAAACCTGGGGCTGGATCCTGAGAAACAGGACTGGGCCACGTCCTCAGCTCCATTCCCAGAATTGTAAAGACCCAAAGTCGAGGCAACTTTGCAAGCTGGAACCGAGAGAATCAGCCAGACTGTTACTTCTGATGAACATGTCATTGTACCTGTACTAATGCTTCTTCAAACAGCCCTGCCTGGTGAGGATCAGGCTTAATTATCTCAGCTATATCAATAAAACCTCAAGCTAAAAGTCTACATCAAAAAATTACCTCTAACAAAAAGGGTTGGGTTTTTTCCTAGTTAGCTCTTTTGTTTTTTTTTTTTTTTTTAATGACATTGGCAGCTCAGAAGGAAGATGCTTTCTTTTTGCAAAAGCTAATATTTGACTGTAGAAAGTTGTAATCATTTAAAAGAGAAAGGTTATCAAGTGTACCTAAGAGCTAGTAGGCTTCAAACCTATAATCAGTCCAAAGTAGGAAAAGCCTCTTGATGTCAAGAAACAGCTTGTTTACAGAAGGCTTTTGGCAAAATTAAAGTGTAGTCCAACACTTGCCTTCAGAGCAAACGATCCCATAATGCAGCTAATCAACAGCACCTAACAATAAGTCCCTCTGTGGTGACTGCCAAATTATTTTCTCAAAACACTTTGCAAATAATTAATCAATTGCCTCTCTTGGTGTTAAATAAGGGAATGACACTTATTTCAGGGAGCTAATGGGCAGCAACGTGCTGCTCAGGACAGGATGTGACGCACCGACTCCGACTGCGCATGGAGAGGTTTGGTGGAACAAGGGTGTAATTTGCAATGACTGCACCAGCAGAAAGGAAACGTTCGTGCCTGGCACCTGCAGGAGATCATCTTACACTCTGAATCATGAGAGTGTATTATTGCTGCAGAATATTTTAGTGGTCAGGAAATAATCCACCCACACGGTTTGGTTCGACTGCTTGCACCAGTGAGTTCCCAATACCCAGCTGGTCAAGAATAACGTTTGTATATTTTGCTAATATTTTTCCCCTTTGCTTCCTATGTGCTGGGACAGGATAAAAGGAAAAATATTCCCCTTTCATTAAACCTTTCATAATTTGGAGGTTGGTCAAGCACCTGGTAATTATTTTCTCATTGAAGCTAATCAGTCTTAGATTTTAGACTCATGCCTCGAATCATCATTTTTTTTCTTGTCATGCCTTTTTGGCCATGCTTTGCCAAAGCCGCGTCTTTAAAAACCCCAACGCTCCCAGGCAACTGGTCCTTAGACTGAGAGGATCTCTGTTCATATTGTTAAGGACCATGGAAGTGGTTATTGAAAATACTTTGAAATTTGCTGCTGTACTTTTGAGACTTTCTCTGTAACATCCACGTAACAAAACCTCAGAGTTAGACATCCATGTTTGCATTTCAAGGATGTCATGCTGGAAGCTATCAGGCGCTATTGTAGTGACTCAAGGAGTAACCTGATGCAGTGTGACCTTAAAAAAAAAAAAATTCAGAATGATTCAGAACATTTGAATGGTGATTTGCAGGGTAAGAAATGTATCGACCACTTGGTATTCTCATCATGTCAAAGACACCTAGTTGTTCAGCTCTTTCTGATAATTTACCACAGCCAGACTGAGCCAAGTACTCCTTTCACAGACTGCAGAAGAGTTGCTCCCAGTTTAAACCAAGTGTGAATAAGGGGAAAATGAGGCCCTTTACTCCAGTGGCATAATGCAGTCACTGAATCCACATAGCCCATCTCTTTCTCTTAATCATTATTTTAACGATTCTAGCATTCAGTCCTCCACTGCTTGCCCTGAGTGCTAACGAGTGACTTGCCCCCTCCAGAGTCTTTCACTTCAAATTCTCTCACATTTTTACCAACTCTGACAGCTCAAGATAGAAATGTCTACCCTGAACAAGATGGAAAACCGTGGAAAAAATCAAACCCTTAGCTTTCACATGCCAAAACAAGGAAAGTTGAACTTTAATTTGGATCTTCAGCAGAGAGTAAGATCATCTTTGGGAAAAAAATTCTGATTTATCAGTTTCACTCACAGAAATGCTGACCATAACAGCATTAACAGGGCAGACATCCTCTGTCTTCTAGGGAAACAATGGCCTTTCTATCGAACAGGTTTGTTGCTAGGCCCCATAGTATAAAACTGAGCCTTTAATCTGCCGAAGGCGTGCTTCCTGAAGGTGGGGAGCTCCTCCAACTCCAGTCAAAGCATTTTATGGTCATGCCCTTAAACAAGTGAAAACAAACAAACAAACAAAAATCTGAACCAAAAAAAATAATAATCCAACCACCGCCCCAAATATCCATGGCTTTTTGTTGCCTAAAGACTCAGAGAAATTGTTAAAGAACAATTAGCTCCATAGGAAAATATGAGTGCTTTAATCACAGCCAGGGTCTCTGTGACATCACAGTGCCACTGAATCACCAGTGCCATCATTGAAAACCAGCCTAGGGGCAGCTTTGGCGTACACAGCCTTGAGCATCATGTCTCCCTCTCGCTTACATCCATTGCCTGTGACCTTCACCGGTAGCTATGCATCCATCTGACAGGACAGAAGGCCACATCGCTCTTCCGAGTCCCTTAGTTTTTCTAAATAAGTAGAGTAAGAAAGAATACCCCTCCACACTGATCCCTTGCTTCTCCTCTTACACCCGATAAGCGTCATCACCCCTTCCTTTGTCACACCTGATGATGGGAAAACTGGCAGCAGGCATTTGAAACAAGGAGCAAAGCTCAAGAGCTTGGTACTCCATAAACGTAAAAGGACCCACCAGAGAAGAGGAGGCATCCCCTTCCTTCTAAAAAAGCTCCAAGATAAGGAGACGCAACTCCTATTGCCCATCACACAGGTTGGGGTCTGTCTCAAAGGCTGGCAGCATCTTCCAGAGTCACTCGTAACTGAGGACTGCCAATTCCTCATCGAGTTCTCAACATCTGCAAGGACTGAGCCCTCAATTTCTCCGCATCGCATACAGTACATGAAGGTCACACTGCAGTGACACAGACCCAATGACACAAAACGTCTAGACTAAGGAAAATTGACAACCTCCTCCATTTAAAATTTATACCAGATGAAGTGAAACATCAAAGGAGCTCCTTTTAACGGGCTTTTTGGCATGTGGTCCTTTGTTCTTAACAAGTTGGCACCAGCTGCTATGTCCATAATGCCAAGTCAGTAACGTCCCCGGCCAGACTCTTGGCTGATGTAAATCAGTGTCGCTCCTCTGAAGGCAGATATTTCTATTGGTTGACATCAGCTGAAGATTTGGCTCCTCATGCTTAGCAGGTGCAAGCTAAAGTAAAATCTTCTGTGCCATATTTCACATTTCTCCTGTCTTCACCATCACTACTGCTGTACATATTCTCAGGCTGGAGAGTTAATTAGCATCAGCTGTAGCTACTCAAGTTTCTGTACAATAAATTCCATATTGTAAGGAACAGTTTTTGTCTAATTATATCTTGTTCGTGTATATATATATATTTCCACACACACATACTAATCTTGTACTCTGGGTTATTGCATGGTGAGTTTACCATGAACAGAAGATGAGGTGAGAACACCAGATAGGCCACATTCATTCATCGCAATATTTCAAATACTATTTAGTAATTGAAAGTAAATACTACTAATAGTCTTCAGTCTTAAGATTGCCTACATTAGCCCATCCTGATTACCATGCGTATATATTAGTTTAAAGGTGACCTACAAATATTTTCTTGATATACAAATGTCTCAAATACCAGGGGCTTTTCAATGTGTATTTAAAATGAAAACATTCTTTTGATTTGCAGGTAGCAGCATATCGAAATCCCACAGCACCAGCTGTTCTGATTTTACTCCAATACAAGTATATATAGACATATACTCCAATATATATATGTAGAGAGAGAGACATGCACAAAGAAAAGTAAAATAGCTCTTGAAACAAATTAAAGTCTAGTTATTTAGCCCTTAGTAAACATGCTGCTGGCTTCAGCACTTGTTAATAAAACTCTTGCTTAAGAAGGAAACAGAAGCCTATAATCACCTGGGGCCATTCAACACCCCAAAAGCCCAGATCAGTTTTCCCCATCCACTCTCTTGGGTTGCTTTAATTAAGTAAATTTTGCTTTCAAGTCACCTGCCGTTCTCTTTGGGAAAAGGTATAAGCAACCACAATACCAGCTCTCTGATCTGTCTTGTTCACTGATTTAAATGTGTTCTTCCCCTTCTTGAGTGGTTCATTCCTGAATTCTGCAGGAGAAGGGACGCTGGCAGCGCAGCCCCCCCAGACACCCCCCCGTCCCCAAGCTGGCTCCCAGCGCCCGCCCTTGCTGCTGCCCGCGTTCACGCCCGCAGTCACATCCATCACCATCGCGTCATATTCACCTTCCATTGCTGACTCGCGCATACCTCATAATCTTGATTTCCCTACTTGTGGGTAGTTTACATACGAGTACGATTCATGAGATGCCCTTTTATCACCTTCCCCCATCCTCCTTGTGCATCTTCCACATCTTCTGTATCTCAACGTAGGGCCGCGGGAGTCAGCACAGCACCTACCATCCAAACCAGATTTACATTTCTCTCCACCTCAGCTGTTCTTCCTGAATAACTCTGCACAGCAGTTTCGGGCATGACAACAAAAGTAAAACAGAAATGTAGATGATATAAAAGTTGAGGTGTTAGCAGAAACTATTTCAGTTTATAGCATAGCTGACGTTTGTGAAGGTGCTTGGGCATCAAGACATTTACGATTATCTAAGCTTAAACATAAATTTAGATGTTGGCATTTATAATCTTTCATGGTAAAGTGATGATCTTGTTTAATCAAGAGGTCAAAATGAATTTAAAGTTGGCCCATTTTCTTCTCTTTGCCCCTTTTTAATAATTCAGCATAAAGCCCAGTAGGTAATATATTGTAAAAGATGGATGGAAAACTAGATATTCATGTGGCATATATTCTTCGTGAAAGGTAGGTGAGAAATTAAGATTAAAAATGCTCCTGTCTTCAGCAGAAACAAGACTAATCTTTTCATTTTTAACTTACCTTGTATTTATGAGACATCAGCTACAGACAGTAAAGGAAATTGCAGCATTCGCTTAAAAGCAGCGTTAGCAAGTTCTGACAGCTTGTTAAAAGCCATGACCGAAGGCAGGGTGATGCACATCGATCACCTGCGACAAGGACCTCATGGAGCTTGGCCCTGGCTTACCCTTGGTCGTGTCTCCGAGATGGGTCGTGTGGCTCTTGGTGAGCCATTTCACATTAACGGGTACACGTTCCTTAAGCTGCCCAAGCAATTTAAATGCTGGCCACTCATTAAAAATAAACACGATTATGTCCTACGTCTCTATGTCCTCCTGCAGTTCAAGTCTGACTTCACTTGTAACATGGATTTTCCAGCACTTACAGTCCAATTTCTTGCCAGATAATGGAAGTAAAGTACCCAAAGCAACGGACTCAGTAGAAGATACAGTCCATAGCGGTGAAATCACAAGATCATATTCCATCCTTGGGATGCTATAGCATGCAATATGGCTTTGAACGCTAACTGAGTCTGAGAGATTTGGATTTCTAAGTATAATTACCATCCGTGAGCATAGCCCAAGATTTACGTTTCATTAATGTGCCTAAAATATCCTTTTCATATGTGGCACATTGTGGAAATATATACCTCTGGAGATTATCTGGACCAACCTCCTGCTGAAAGCGGGGCCTTAGATTAGGTTATTCAGGTCCATGTAAAGCCAAGTCTTGAATACTTGGATTTGAACATGAAATAGTATAAGTAATACTATAAGTAGAGTCATCATTACTTTAGTGAAGCCACATGAAAAATTAGAAAAAAGACACTCCAAAGAGGCCATGACTCAACCGGCCCTATAGGAAACAGAAAACCTGGCCCCAGTACCTGTAAAGCAGAGAAGTATTTGGGTGCTCATTCCACTTCAGATCCTAATAAGGCAGCCTACACATCCTGGAAACTACATTTACAGATTTCATACAGAAACGTCTAGCCTTGAAAGTAATTTTTCTTCCTTTTTTTTTTTTTTTTTGCCATGGTGATGTTATTACCACTTGTATTTCTGCTGGCAGGAAGGTATTGCCTACAGCTGCAAACTAATATAAACTCAAACTTTCTGGGTCATCAGAAATGTGATGGACAAAGCGCTCTCCTCAGTTCCTTCATCTGTAAGAGAACTATGTTAAAGTATTAACACAGTGTCAAAAATTGTTCGCTGCCCTTCTTTGCGAGTTCTTCCTTCTTTTTAAACATTTCATTTCACAAACATTTCATTGCATAAACATATAGCAGACCAAAGCTTAACATGAATGGATTTGAGCTAGTAAACATTGGAGGAAAAAATATCTAAAAGAATTGGGAATCTGTAATGGTATAAAGGACTTTGCTGATGGGATAGTTATTTTGCTGTGCTCATAAAGCAGCATCTTGCAATACAGGTCTTGTAATTTTGAGCTGTATACACAGAAGTGCCACAGCAAAAAGCAGGAAGGCAACTGTGTCCCATTGTGACTTTCTTCAGAGATTTCAAACTAGTCCAGGTAAAAACCACATAACAGGCTGTAGGACTGTACCAGATTTGCACCAGAATGGAGAACTGGACCTAAGAGATGACTTCTCTCCCTCGCTTCACCCATTTTTGGAACTAAAGGGAACTTTCTCATTTTCTCCCAGGTTAAAGTCATACCAATTGCCTTTCATTTTAATGAGCAGTGCGGATGTCTCATGCATTTAACTAGGTTTCTTATGATTTGTCACATTTAACGGCTGACGGCTAGGCAAGAGCTCATTACTTTGGGGGTCCTGGTGAGAAAGACTGTTGTTTTGAAGCATTATTCTGGCTGTTTGTACAAATTTCACACAGGAAAGTTGTAGTAGGCTGATAAACACCTTCTTATATATTACAAAGGGTCTGATCAAGAGAAATATATCTCTTTACATTCTATATTATTGCTTACACAAAAGGTGGAAGCAGTTAAAAAGGTAACACTTCCAATGTTTATTTACACCTGTATTCTTGTGTACACAAATGGTGGAAATCATTTTTCAAAAACCAGTCTTTCTCAGCCGGTTACCTCACTTATTTCCTCTTTTTAGTAAAACTGTGGAACCATGAGCAGTGTCCTATTTCACTTACTAATTACTTCAGTAAAAGTGATTCTTTCATGACCACCATTGTATTACCAAGCCTAGGGAAGGCTCAATGGTATTCTAATCCTTGTTTCTGTGCTTTATCACAGAGACATCTTGGATGGTGTTGAACAAAGCCTTGAATGCATAGTACTTCCTATGGAAACTTCAGGAGGACATTGTTATTTGAAATTAGGACAGTATGCAATGAAGCCCAAAGCTGAAACGCTTAATTTGCTGGTGTCAGTCAGCGGAAGGTCCTCGCCAACCCTCACCCCTTTGCGTTTCTTCCTTGCTTTGGCACTGGTTGGCATCTTCCCTCTCCTGCTCCCCAATGTGCCATCTCCCCTTCTACAACAGACAACCTGGATTACATTTATAAAGAAATATTTTATCCCAGGCTTTCTTCAGCAGCCAGCCTGAGGGGTGCTTCACCCTGCAGACCCACGCAGCTTTCATTTAAGGGCCTGACTCTGGAATTACCGACGCTGACAGTTTGGAAAATCCTGGCTCTGTTGATAATTTTCTTTAAGGTTAAAGCAGGAAGCCTCTGAATAAAGCCGTGCTTTCGCACTGTTTGCACCTTGGTAACTGCAAGAGCAGTCCCACTGATTTCAGGCACGGGAAAGCGAGTGCAGCGGTAACAGCAAGGTGTGAAGGGACGGTGCAGCCTGGGTTTTGTACCTTGTCCAGCCCATGAGACAGCATGCAACTCCTCGTCTTTCTCTTTTTTTCCATTTGCACACTGGGAAGATGAAGGTACAAACGAATATTAGGAAGTAGCTTATGTTCAAATACTGACCCTTAGATCAAAAAGGACATATAAGAACAAGATAATTGCAATTAAATGTAGCCCAAGGTCGCCGGGTACTTGGGGGGTAAGTTTTAACATTAGTGTTCTTGGTAAAAACCAGACTCACTCATTGACATTCTTCCCATCCACACTCCCTTCCTGGAGAGTCAATAAACTCAGCTGTGGTTATTCCAGTGCACTGTAAAAGAGCTGCTATAGCCCAGCGCAGCAGAAGCTATACCACTTCGGGCATGAAGCAATCCCCACGGTACCTTTCCCTTCCCCGAGAGCAATGTTGTGAAGAAAACCTTATGTTTGCAAAGTGCTTGGAGATGTTTGAAACAAATGTGTTAAGGATTTGCAAACCATTTACCTGGAGCCATTAGTTATAAAGGTCTGGGCTTATTACTATAGCCTTCTAAGTAAAAGCTGAAAATGATCATTTTTAATTGCAAGGAGCAGAAAACCAAGCTCAGTGCAGCCATCTCCTCCTTAGTCTCACACCTTGAAATTCAGCCCTTATACAAAGAAAGACCTAATAATTTTCAGGGGTTAAGTGCTTGCACGTTGCTGGCAGAAAAAAAATAAATTACAGTTATAAATGCTTAAGAATAGAGGCTTAATGCAGAAAACAAAGGCAGAGTTTTCTCTATCATCTGATGAGCAGCACACATCACTAGCATGGCAAATATATTCATGGTAGTCCTGGAACTGAAAACATCTGGGTTGTGCTCTGACTCACCGTGCCTTTGCAGAAGCAAAGATTACTATTATCTACTCACATAAAATCATTGTGGTGGGTCCGTTCCAGCCTGAACCTCTGCTCCACCAGGCTGAGGTTTATGGAAATTACTTACCTGCCTCATCACTTGAATTAGGAAGCTGGAGAGAAAATGTAGAGTGATAGCTGCCAGATTGCTTATCATCATCTTTCTTTGTCGTTACTACGTTATTAGGTCCTTTGGGTATATCCACAAATGCTGGAAGTTCAGAGACAAAGACACTTTGCAAAGGGTATTTACTACCCAAATAGCCTTCATTTGTTGTCTCTCTATTAATTACATTATTTTCTGTTAAGTCGGCACTCCAGTTTGGTCTGAGTGGAGTCTTGTTTTCTCCTAGGGGCTTTGTCTTAAATATCTCCTCTATTGGCTCTCCATTAGCTATGCCATCTACTCCATCTGCTGTTAATCTAGACGAACTGCAATTTACATTGAAGGACAACACTGATCTTTGAATTTTTTGGCATTTAATTCGAGGTTGGTCAACGCACACACTGAGCGACTTGTCTATATAATAGATGGTATTTGGACAGTGCTGAGAAACCTGAAGGTGGACACATGAGATGAAGTAAGGTGGTACTTTCTCTCTCCCATCACCGCTTTGAAGACCCATGCCGTTCTCCTCGTTTCCAGGGTCAAAAATCCGCTTTCGGGGCTCCTCACCTAATTGTGAGCAAGATTCAGAAATCTTTAATGAAGAGACATTCTGGTTTGCGTGGCCGGGCGGAGGCCAGTGGCGGAGGGCAGCAGGGACTTTGCTCGAGGTTGGGGACACGGCGTTGGGCTCTTGCACAGCCCCAGCTCCACATGCTGGGTCGCTGGAGCCTGCAGCAACACGCCTGGCTGTAATAGTTATGGAGGCAAACCCTTTCTGCTCCTTTTGACACTGTTTTCCCTGTGTGATGGGAGAGTCCGATGGAGACGTGGTGCCATCTAAAGATGCTTGAATTTCTAATCTGCTGGGAAGTACCGTAAATGCTCTGTTCATGTTGTCTGAACCATGGCTAGCCACAGATTGCTTCGTGTGATAAGCACCAGACGGGGGGATTATGGACTGCATAGGCAAAGCGAGCCAATTTTCTTTTGATTTATTCTCATCAATCATCTGCGAAATGACTATTGGTGAAATCAATTTTGTATTTTGTGGTGACAGAGATTCCTGCAAATGAAAAGATTCGAATTATCAACATACGCTATCATAATATATGTGACTGTTTCTCATCTACCATCTATCACACTAGACAGTTTTGTTTGAGATTTCTTGTTAACTTTCTATTCATCCTAACTTTTTTGTCATTTAGAAACACACGCTCTGGAAATCAGCTCTGCATTGTCTGGGAGACTTCAGTGAAAACCTTATCACTCTGGTGCAAAAAAATATTAAAATTAAAAATGTGTATTCTATACTGTTATTTTCAGTATTTAATCCCATTGTCACAGCTGGGATTTGTGGTTGCTCTGTTTCTTTAAAAATGGACATGTCAAAGGCAATTGCCAGTTTCAGACTCTAAACTGCTCTTTCATGACAGTCTGCTGGAATTTAAAATGCATTTAAATATATTATGGATCATTAGCCTGAAGGTCCACGTGTGCCACCACATGCTGCAGAGGACATGTGGGCACTGGGGTCATGACTGCTGTACACCCTCACCAGTTATAAGCATGGAAAAACTGCTCTATGATCCCTTTGCACAAAAGTGATATAATTTCCTATAAGGGCTCCGGGTACTATTTTAATTCATTAGTTCCCTCTTGCTTATCATTACTTGGTGGCACCTATCAGTGATGTAAAACCACATATGTCCAAGATTGATTACCATGGCCCAGATTCATTTTTCCAATCATGACAGTAAACATTTATCTCGATAGACCGTACATTACTTCACTCGATGTGATAAAGGAGGTGCTTTTACATTAAAGCTATCAGACAAAGAGTAAACCTGAGTTTAAAATCTCCTGCTATTATTATCCACACGGCTGGTCACATAAGTCACATGCAATAAAGCATCTGGCCTAATCTCATTGCTGCTGTAAATTGGCCGATTAGATTGCTCCTGCCCCATGTTCCTAGATTTCCTGATCCTAATAGAAAAAAACCCCACTGAATTGGCATGCAACTTCTGAGGATTAGCTCCATAACGAAAGCTCAGTCCAGGTCACTCGGGGTTTAGGTGCCATTTGCTAGCTGCACTGCTCCTGCTCGTTATGAAGTCATCTCAGTCGTATCTGGGCGTCTATCACCCGCTAGTCAATGCCAGTCCTTGACAAGTATTTCACAAAACACGACAGTCTTCTTCCTCAAGGAAGACTATGTGAGGGACAGAGTTGTGACCTCCCAGGTGCCACGGTCACCCTTCTCAGGGCGTGGGTGCCAGAGACGGCGCCCTGCACCAAAGCCCATGGGGAAACCCATTCCCGTGCTCCCGCAGGGAAACAACACAGAAAACAGGCTCCTTGGCAACTCTTGGGAAGGCTGATTTGGGACCCCAAATAGGGAGAGTTAGATCAAGAGTTTATTAACGAGGTGAAATGCCAGGTGAATTTTATCAACTCTTTAAACCAGCTGCCTGTGGTTTTGACAATTCAATAACTTCACAGCCCCAGGGAAAGCATTTTCTTCCGTCTTTGTTTCTTTCATGGTTTGTAACAACATCCGCCTCATTTTTTCTCCACTGTGTTTACTTCTACCTCCAGGTTTAAGACCTTTGCATGCCTTCCAAAACTCTCGACTTCCCCAACATTTCTACAGGGCACCAAAGAAGAATGTTGCTTGAAATACTTTATTTTGGATGCATTTCTCATGCTCTGGTAGTTAATTTGACATTTATTTCTTTTGTTAAGGGTTGCACAGATGGAGACATCCTGCAAGAGTCCAGAGGCATGTCAAAAATGCTCCCGATTAGCTTCAAACTCATGCACCAATATTTTAAATAATTTGCATTTCCTTGTTCTGCTTGAGTATATATATTATTCCCTCCTGCCAACCTTTGGCAAAAAAATGGATCTTTAAGGTTTGACCAGCTGATCCTACGCTCATTGGGAGCTTTCAAGCTTCACTGCGTTTCGTGGAAAAAAAAAAAGTAATTGTGGTGAACTGAAAACCTCAGGCTTTATCTTGAGAACATCTGAGACAGAGTGTAGTGATATTTAGGATACCACTTAATTAAGTCTCCTGAGGTGTTTTTAACAACTTTTTTTCCCCCACAAAACATGTAATTTTTTTCCCCCTCACCAAGAGCACACTGAATCACAACATTTAGCCATCATTTTATTTGGCTTTTCTGCTGCCTAAGCTAAGCCTAGTTAAACAAAACCAAGTCCAAATCACAGAATCACAGAATCACTAAGGTTGGAAAAGACTTGTTAGATCATCAAGTCCAACCATACACCCCTCAGCAATCAGTGATTGTTTTTTAAACCTGAATGCATTCTGCTGACTGCTACATAAACATAATTTATTTATTTTACCTTGGTAGAGCTTGATTTTCTCTCTGCAGCACCCTTCCGCTGAAGGCCTGTGCATGTCCTCTGACCGTCAGTGCCCCATGGCTTTTGTGTCACTCCTGGGGAAAAAACGCAGAGAAAGTAATGTTATTTCCAGTGTCCTGGAGGAAGTGAGTCAGAAAATGTGGGTTTAAATGGAGTGCAAGCAGGAGGGAAAAGAGTTACTGTAAACAATCTGATTGCCCTGGGATCTTGTTATCGGAGGGATCCTATTTCTCCCTCTTCCCAGGAGAGGCATGTGAAACACCCTTGGGATCCTGTTGCAAAGATGTGTTTGTGGACGGCCTCAGAATGCGTTCAGGGCTGATCCAAAGCTTGAATATCTCTGCTTTTGATTTCCGTGGCTTCAGGCATGAGTGTGGAGCAGTCGGGGAAGATGGGAGATGCGGATTTCAACAAATGTCACTTTTGCGTAGTCTGCAGCACTGGGAGCACAAATGAGCACATTAATGGGCTGGATGCTATGAGGTTGATTTCATTTGAACTAAGTCACCTTTCACATGTAAAGAACTACAGTAATTTTAAATCATATTCACAAATTCACAGAATCACAGAATCACAGGTTGGAAAAGACCTGTAAGATCATCAAGTCCAACCGCCAACCCAACCCCACCATGCCCACTAAACCATGTCCCACAGTGTCTCGTCCACACATTCCCTGAACTAGTGGACTTGAACTTTTCTAGTGCAGTGATAACTCTTACATCACTACACCAGTCTCTAATTTTGTCACCTTTTGTTTTGTGCGAGTGCTAGCCTGTCTGCAGCTTTTTACACAGAGCTAATTTCCATATAACACGGAGCCTGGGTTATTGCAAAGATGCATTACATCTGCTGTCAACAGTTTTGCCAGAAATTACGTTACTTTCTATTCTGTAATAAGCATCCAAAATTAATTTTCAAAAATTCTCTATTTGGACTGAAATCTCTTGACATTACTGGCTGTTTCTTTAGAGCAACAAGTCACACCACTAGTAAGACTTATTTTTTCTTTCACTTAGACAGCCTGCCACAGAAGTTGATCATCTTTTACTAAGCAGAATTTCAGTTTATATGTAACATTATATTAACAAAGGAATATAAATCAGCTCCACTTTAAGAAGTGTTCATTAAAGCATGTCCACCACAGCAGGCTTCATGGCTTCATCTCATTGGGCACAGCTAAGGAGTAGAAGGGAAAGAGGGGGAAGGTGTCAGGTCTATCCCCCATCGAGAGATCTCCTTGAGTCCCACCATGGAACAGCAATCACAAAACACTAACAGGATGTTTGATGAACATTCTACTTTAATAAAGTATACTAAGGTGTCCTTTAATACTTTACTCGCTCAGCTCCAAGCGACCAGTGCCACTGTGAATATTCATAGCTGGCATGAAAAAAAGGAGGTTTGCTTTTGTCATTGAGCAAAAGAAGGTCCTGAGCCACAGAGAAAACAGCTGGACTCATTAGCTACAGTGTAGAAAAAAAGAGACTCCAGAAAATAGCTGGAGCGGAGGGTCCACTACACATTTTTTGGCAAAGAAATAATGCATGGTTGCAACCCGTGAAAATGCAATGAACCTGATCTAGCACTGGATCATGGTAACTGCTGGCACAAACCATGGGCGAGATGCCCTTGGAGCCTGCTCCTCACCTGGTTGTGGTACACCGTGAGAAAGAGGTGCTGTGCTTTCAGGGAAGGACAAAATCCACCTGCGTCCACAAGCAGTGGGATGGGGGTAACTGTTGGGTGAGCCTTATGGAAAGGTTCTTTTCAGTGTACCAGTACTCCGGTGAGTTACATGCGAACACCTTCATAATGAAGAGCTGCTACATATGCTGTCATATTTACTTTTTAAGACAACTGAATAGGGAGTAACTTGCAAAGAAGGATAAAGAAGAAATTGTTGGATTGAATTAAGGCAAGACCTCAAAAAATCCAAAGGTTCGATAAAAAAAAAATGTAAGTAAAGTGACCACTTCAACTAAGTTATGAATATTTTCCTCAAGCACTTTACAGTAAGCAAACCACAGTTGTCTCAGATCAAGCTGGAAAGCTACAACAGGAGAACATCAACTTGTTAATGTCAACCAGTGCGCAAGGAAATCCGGAAGGCTGGCCGGAGATAAATCAGATCCAGACAGGCGTCTTTTGCCAGATGGCCTTTCATGAATTTCATTCAAATGTAGTTTCAGCACAAGAGAAAGACTGAGTACTACAGGGTCAAACAAGAACAAGTTCTCAAAGTCCACACAGTAGATTACATACAAGATGTAAGTTATTCTTATCAAAGTAGCCTCCTGTGATTAGCAATAATCTGTAGGTAGGACCTTCCAATTTCACACAGATCCTTTGGAATAGGTTAGTTAATTCGTGCTTGTTTAACTTTAAAAAGTAGCTGCTTCTGGAGCAGGAGAGGCAGGACGAAGTGAGGTGGGAAGAAGAAGAGGAGGAAATATTTATTTGCTTTTCTAAATCATCCAGAGTGGAGTTTTGCATTGCATTTTGTACCATATCCTGTGCAATGACATTCTCGTATGACTATGGGAATCCTATTGTTGGAAAACACTCAAACTTCTGGCAAGTCATTTAATCTAGTTACTGAAATAGATTAAATGGCATTGGTGGCAAAAGCCCTGGTATTTTTCATGATATTATTAAATCTATTCTTGGAAGTTTCACATTTGTTAATTCATGTCAACAGAATAAGCAAAAAAACCCCGCAAACCTTTAAAAAGAGCTTGAATCTGCATTTGAAATGAAGACACTTCAGGGAGTACAAGGGTTTAGCTGAGATGTGTCACATACATACAGAGTTTTCATAGAAATTCTCATTGCTGACAAAACAGATTGCACTGTAACTCTCGTTACACAACGAAATGCAGAGTTCAGTTTTTCCCTCGTGCGAAAGCAAGAAAGAAATGGCATTTCAAGTACTTTCCATCTCTGTGGGGAGTATGAGAAACTTATTTCTGAGTTGAAATCCTGAGGATTTGTTTAACCTCCCCAGACCTTCCCTTCCCACCGTGACCCACCCCTCCAGCTTACAAACGGGAGATGCGATGAGGAATAGAGGAGCAGTTGCTGGCATGTGAACTTTGTCCTATTACAACTTCACTCTTTTTACTTTTTTTTCCCCACAAATACTGTTTGTTGAACCAAATGATACGCTCCTTGGCAAGGCATCTGGACATCCGGCTACAGACCAGGGTTTTCCTAATTACAGAGTGCAGCTGGAACCGATTTTCCCAGTCTCGAGTGCCTGGATGTCTGCCTCGGGCCAACTGGCAGACGGCTCAGATAATGATTCAGAAAAGATGTACTTGTAAATCAGCTTGCTAAAACACAGATAGATTGCAAAGGTGAGGGTGCTGGTGAAAAATAGCGGACTATGAATATTTGGCATGCACAGGGCAGCCCAGTTTGTAGCCAGCTGAGGTTTTGTACAAAACTTGAGACACACAGGAAAACAGTCCATGGATAATGCTATTTTTCCAGTGTCTCAGGTCTTTGCTAGACACATACAGACTGCCATGCTGGGGGGGTGGGGGTCGTCTGATGACACCCAGAGTGACACTGGGCAGAGCTGGAATGACTTTAAACCACTGGCCCTGGCCTCATCTCCAGTTTTTGTCATGAAAGTTGCATATTTCATTCATTTACTATTCATATGCTGACAAATTTCAAATGCGTGCCAGCACTCCTGGTCTCCTCTGCCCTGCTCCAAGCCCTGCTTGCTGCGCACTGACCAGGTCTGCCATCCCCTCTGAGCCACCAGCATCACCTCAAAATGAACTCCGCTGGAGCCTCCAGGAACCTCCCGCACTTCCCTCAAAACACATCAAACAGCATTGCAGAACACACACCAGTATGAAAAGGGGGAAACTTCTCCACTTCACCAAGAAATTATCTTTTTTGTCGATCTTTTGCCCACCATGTAAGACACCTGCGAGGGGAGTCGGGCTCCCTCCCACGTCCATGGCAGCCAGGGTCCCTACAGCCCCCAGGTCAGCACTGTTGATTACCAAAAAATGCTCAAAGTCCCCTCTCAGGACCTGGAACCTACAGGACATTGATGGCTTAGCTGCAGGGTCAGGCACCAGAGCAATCGCTCAGCTAATACAATGACTTTGGCATCACGTAAAATTCTTTTCAAGCCTTTTTTTCCTTCTATGCGTTATTCCTACTGTAAGTTATCAGCAGACAAACCATATCATTAAAAT